>NW_027555847.1:48621860-48861860 GCF_003287225.1 Phascolarctos cinereus | reverse complement strand
ATTCTCCTTCTCTATCATGTTAGCCAATCTGATAGGTGTGAGGTGATACTTCAGAGTTGTTTTAATTTGCATTTCTTTAATCAAAAGTGGCTTAGACAATTTTTCATATGTCTATAAATAGTTTTGATTTCTTCATTCAAAAACTGGCTGTTCATAAACTTTGAACATTTATTAATTGGGAGGGTTACTTGTATTCTTATAAATTTGAATCAGTTCTCTTTCTGAGAAATCAAGCCTTTATTGGAGAAACTTGTTGAAAAAAATTACCCCATTTTTCCTCCTTTGCTTCTAGTCTTAGCTGTGTTGGTTTTGTTTGTGCAAATTCTTTTTACTTTAATTTAATCAAAATTATCCATTTTACTGTAATGTTCTCTATGTGATGTTTAGTAAAAAAAATATTGTCTTATTCACAGATCTAACAGGTAAACTATTCCACAGTCCCCTAATTTGCTTATGATACCAATTTTATATCTAAATCATGTATGCATTTTGACCATATGTTGATGTGACCTCATAAATGGTGGTAGATGTTGATCCAGACACAGATTCTGCCCAACTTCTTTCCAGTTTTCTAGAGCAATTTTTGGCAAATAGTGACTACTTCTTCCAAAAGCTTGAATCTTTGTGTTTATCAAATACCAGATTACTGTAGCCATCACCTGCTGTATATTGTGTATGTAATACATTCCATTGACCCACTACTCAATTTCTTTGCCAATACCAGGTTATTTTGATGATTACCACTTTGTAATACAGTAATATGTGTTGTAGTTTAGCATAGTTGTATGGCCAAGATACTTTACTTTACTGTTTTTTCTTTCCATTGATTCCCTTGATATTTTTGAGTGTTTGTTTTTCCAGATGAATTTTATTTAGTTTTCTAGCTCTATAAATTTGGTTAGTGTTTTTCTGGGGAGGTATGACACAGAATAAGTAAAAATAATTTGGCTAGGATTGTTATTTTTATTACATTGACTCAGTTTGTGAATGAGCAATTAATATTTCTCAAATTCTTTAGATCTGGCTTTATGTGAAAAATGTTTTGTAATTGTGTTCATATAGTTGCTGGATTTCTCTTGGCAGTGAACTTCTCAAGTATTTTATACTTGAAGTTTCTGAAGTTATTTTACATTGCATTTGCCTTTCTATCTCTTCCTCTGGACTTTGTTGGTAATATTTTATATAGAAACACTGATGATGTATGTGGATTTATTTAGTTTCCTCATTGCCTATTCTATTTCCTTAAATTTCCTTTTCTTTTCTTGTTATAGCTAACATTTCTAGTATAATATTAAATAATGTTATAATAGCAAGAATCTTTGATTCATCCCTGATTTTCTTGGGAAAGTTTCTAGCGTATCTCCATTACAGATAATCTTTGCTGTTGGATTTAGATAGATACTACCTTTCGTTTTAAGGAAAGCATCATTTATTACTATGTTTTCTAATGTTTTTAATAGGAATGAGTTTTGCAATTTATCAAAAAAAGATTTTTTCCCATATCTATTGAGATAATCATGATTTTTGTTGTTTTTGTTATTGATATAGTCAATTATGGTAATAGCTTTCTTAATATTGAACCAGCTCTGCATTACTGGTATAAATTTGACCTGGTCATAGTGTATGACCTTATATTGCTGTAATCTCCTGGCTAGATTTTATTTAAACGTTTTGCATCAATATTCATTAGGGAAATCAGTCTATAGTTTTCTTTGCCTGTTTTTAACTCTTCCTGGTTTAGGTACCAGCACCATATTTGTGTCATAAAAGAATTTGGTAGGATTCTTCACTGATTTTTGCAAATAGTTTATACAGAACTGGACTCCATTGTTTACATGTTTTACAGAATTCGCTTGTGAATCCATATGGTCCTGGGTTTTTTTTTCTTATGGATCTCATTTATGATTTGTTCAATTTATTTTTCTAAATTAGTTATTTTTCTATGTTATTTAAGCATGCTATTTTGTTGTCTGTTAATCTGGGCAACTTATGTTTTTGTTAACATCCATGCATTTCAATTAAAGTGTTAGATTTATTGGCATACAGTTAAGCAAAATAACTCTTAATATTGCTTTAATTTCACTTTCATTAATGATGCATTTACTTTTTTTCTTTTTTGTACTGATAATTTGAATTCCTTCTTTTATTCAAATTAATCAAAGGCTTATCTATTTTATTTTTTCATAAAACCAACTTTTGCTTTTATTTATTAGTTCAATTGTTTTCTTACTTTCAATTTCATTAATCTTTTCTTTGATTTTCAGGGTTTCCAACTTAATTTTTATAACGATTTTAAATTTGATCTTTTTGGGGGAGGGCGGGAGAGTTGCATGCCTGTTCCATCTGTTTGTTTTTCTCTATTTTAGTGATATTGGCATATAGAGATATAAATTTAACCTTGAGTATTGTTTTAGCTACTTCCCACAACTTTTGGTGTGTGATCTTATTGTTGTCATTCTCCTAAATGAGATTATTGATTCTTTCTTTGATTTGTTTTTTGATCTACTTGTTATTTAGGTTTAGATTATTTAGTTACCAATCATTTTTAATGTTTCCACAGACCTTTATTCAATGTAATTTTTATTGCATTATGATATAAAAAGGTTACATTGAATATTTATGCTTTTCTACATTTGGTTGTGAGGTTTCCACATTAATACATGTTCAATTTTTGTAATGGTATTATGTATATAGCTGGAAAAAAATATGCTCCTTTCTTTTCCCATTCAACTTTCTCCATATGTGTATCTTATCTAACTTTTATAATATTCATTCATCTCTTTAACTTGTTTTTATTTTTTTCTTGTTAGATTTATCTAGTTCTGAGATGGAAAATTTGAGGTCCTTACTAGAATAGTTTTACTTTTTCCTCCTATAACTCATTTGACATTTCCTTTAAAAATTTGGTTGCTATGCCATTTAGTACATATATGCTTATTATTGACATTCAATCATTGTCTACTGCTTATCTCTTTTAATTAGGTGTATTTTGCTTTTGCTTTTTTCTGAGATTATGATTGCTACCCTTGCTTTTTGTTCTCTTACTTCAGTTGAAGTCTAATATATTCTGATCTTGGCAATTATTTTCACTCTGTGTTTGTGTCTTTCTGTTTGAAGTATGTTTCTTTTAAACAACATATTGTTGGATTCTATTTTTTTTTTCATCCATTCTGCTCTCTGCCTCCATTTATGGGTCAGTTTATCCCATTCATATCCACAGTTATGATTACTATCTGGGTATTTCCCTTCATCTTATTTCCCCCTCATTTATTCTTCTCCTTCTTTTTAACCTATCCCTCCTTAAAAATCTGTTTTGATTGTAACTGATTTTTCTGTAAATCTGCTGGCCCTCTTATCAATTCCCCACCCCATTTTTTAACCCCTTAGACCTCATACATCCTGTAGGGTAAGATAGGTTTCTTTATCCAACTGAGTGTGAATATTATTCCTTCTTTGACCCAATTCTGATGAATAAGGTTCAAGCATTTGCCATTACCCCCCATCTTTCCCTGCATTGTATAAGCTTTTCCTTTTGTACTTCTTTCAGGTGAGAAAATTATCTCTGTTCTTCTTCTCCCTTCCCCCTTATCTCAGCACAATCCCTCTTTCCCACATCTTAATTTTATTTTTTGAACCATCTCATCATATTCACCTCACACCCATGCTCTCTATTATACTTCTTTGAATTGCTCTAATAATGAAAAAGTTCTTAAGAATTACAAGCATCATATTCCCATAAAGAAATGTTCACAATCTAACCTTGCTGAATTCCTGTATTTCTCCTTCATGTTTACCTTTTAAGGCTTTTCTTGAATCTTGGGTTTGAAAATCAAATTTTCTGTTCAACTCTGGACTTTTCATCAAGAATACTTAAAAGTCCTCTGTTTCATTAAATATTCATTTTCCACTTCAAGAATTACACCCAGTTTATTGCATAGATGAT
The DNA here is from genome assembly GCF_003287225.1 of Phascolarctos cinereus. Taxonomy (NCBI): domain Eukaryota; kingdom Metazoa; phylum Chordata; class Mammalia; order Diprotodontia; family Phascolarctidae; genus Phascolarctos; species Phascolarctos cinereus. The sequence continues at coordinate 48,857,917 of NW_027555847.1, read as the reverse complement.
TCTTGGTCGTAATCCAGTTCCTTTGTTTTCAGGAATGTAATATTTCAGGCCCTCTAATCCTTTAACGTAGAAGCTGCCAAATCTTTTGTTATCCTGACTCTAACCTCACAATATTTGAACTGCTTCTTTCTGGCTTCTTGCAATATTTTCTCCTCAACTTGGAGCTCTGGAATTTGGCTATAATATTCCTGTGAGTTTTCATTTTGAGATCAATTTCAGGTGTGATTGGTGGATTCTTTCAATTTCTATTTTACCTTCTGGTTCTAGCATATCAGGATAGTTTACCTTGACAACTTCTTGAACTGCAATATCTAGATTCTTTTTTTTTAATCACGATTTTAGGTTATCCAATAATTCTTAAAACATCTCTCATTGATCTGTTTTTCAGGTGAGTTATTTTGCCAATGAGATTTTTAACATTTGCTTCAATTTTTTTCATTGTTTTGATATTGTTTTATTATTTTTTGATATCTCATAGAGTCATTAATTTCCACTTGGGCAGTTCTAATTTTCCAGGAATTATTTTCTTCAGTGAGCTATTGTACCTCTTTTTCCATTTGTCCATTTCTGCTTTTTAAGGAGTTTTCCTCTTCAGTGGATTTTTGTGGATCTTTTGCCATTTGGCCAATTCTGCTTTTTAAGGTGTTTTTCTACCTCTTTTACCAAGTTATTGACTCTCTTTTCATAATTTTCTTGTATTATTCTCATTTACTTTCCCAATTCCCCCCCACACACTTCTCTTATTTGATTTTGAAATTATTTTTTGAACTGTTCCAGGAATTCTTTTTGGGCTTGTGTTCAATTTTCACATTTCTTTTAGGCTTTCCATGTCACTGTTTTGACTTCATTTTCTTCTTCTGACTTTGTGTCTTGATCTTCACTGTCACCATGGTAACTTTCTATTATATTTTTGTTGTTTACCCAGTTTTGTAGCCTATTTCTTGACTTTTTACTTCATGTTAGGTCTGAGTTCTGATCTTGGGGTAGAGGGGCTAATTTCTCATGCTTTAGCTTTTTTGTGCCACTGTTCTCTGAGCTAATTCTGTGGTTTTCTAAGTTTTCTCTTCTTCTACAATGGCATCTATAAAGAAATGTGTGACCACTGCTCTCCTGGTCTGTACTCTGGTCTCTTCTTTGCCTAAAGCTGTCACAGGGTCCCTGCTCCGCTGTGATTGTAAGGGCTAATACTCCGTTGCTCCTATTCACCCTGGGACTGGGACTTAGAACTGTGTATGAACAATATGATAGGATCCTGCACCCCCTGCCAGTAAAGGGTCACCTGTAATCTCCTTCTGACCAGCTGTTTAACTCCCTGAGACTTACCAGGGCTGAGAGTCTTAAAGCTGCATCTGTTTCTGATGCACCCACCTCCAACACCTACTGCTGGCTTGCTAGTGTGTGGCTTTCTTTGCACTGTACTCCAGGACTGACTACCACCCTAGTAAAACAGACCTTTCCTTTCAACCTCCTCAAAATTTAGGCTAGAAATTTGTTTCACCCTGATTCTTTGTTGATTCTGCTGCTCAGAATGTGATTTGAGGCACTATTTTAAAGTATTTTGGAGGAGAATTTCAGAGAGCACAGGTGAATTCTTGCCTTTACCTTTCCATCTTGGCTGCACCTTATGTCATGGTGATTTTTCTTTAAATAAAAGTAAAAGCAGGGCATGAACATAAATCAACTCATTGTTCTCATTCAATGATACCCAGTTGAATTAGATTATAATCTTTTTTGGCTTGTGAATTCTTGTTTAATTATAATAACTCAAATTATTTCAAATCCAGTGCTCTTGTGCTCTGAAAAAACACACTCCTCACAACAACCCTGTGTTGTTTGTGGTGAAAGTATCATTAGCCACATTTACACATAAAGAACTTGAGACTCAGAGAGGTAAGTGACTTCCTTGCTCACAGTCACAGTTCAATGTCAGAAGTGGCATTTTGATTCAATTATCTTGACCTAAAGTACAACTCTCTGAATCAATAATCCTTCAAAAATAGGAAATTGATTGTTGTTTTCTATTGAATTAATAATGGAGGTAATAGCTGTAAGTGCATGCATTATTAGTAAGTTTGGAGGAAAACATTATGCCAATACAAGTTCGGAGAAATAAGATTGTGAGTTTTTAGTTTATTCTTCTCCCTGTAGTCCCTTCCAACCTGCCCACTTGGATAATGTTTGAAAATAAAAGTCTTCATGCATCCCTCTGCCAGAAGCAGGATGGATTACAGTGGGATTCCCTGCTTGGGTCGTGAAATGACCTGTAGCATTAAGGCAGCTGAAAGGCTGATCTTGGAAAAGGCCTCATTGGCTTCCATGTAGGGAATGATGAATCTGCTGAAAAATTTCTTGGTCTTTTTTTTTCTTTCTAAAAATGGAGTTTCTACATTCTTACTGCTAAAATGCAACCTTTTACAGCTGGACCACTTTAATAGCACAGAATGGAAAGCTTGCAATAAAATAATGAATTTCAACTAACCTGTAACATCCAGGTCAGAAAGCAATCTCATTGTTTCTCCATGCATTCAATTTCAATTTTCATCTGAATTATCTAGTTGGCCTTGTGTTGACGCAGGATGAGGCTGAGGAGAGAAGAAAGACATAAAACTAAGGCTAGCCAAACCAAATTCTGTCACTATCCTATGTACTTATATTTTATCTATTAGAATATAATTTTTTATTACAAGATACTCAGTGCATCATGGTTGTTATATACTTGTTATATAAAAATAAATAATATTTATATGACATTTATTATGTGCCAGGTACTACGCTAAGAGCTTTATAATTATTATCTCATTTTGTCCTCACAACAGCCCTGGGAAGTATGTGTTATTATTATCCCCATTTTACAGATGAGAAAACTGAGACAAAAAGATGTAAATGACTTGACTAGTCACTAGTAAGTATTTAAGCTTGGATTTTAACTTCAGTCTTCAGGCCTCAGCTCTCTATATACCTCTCCAATCTAGTTTTTCCTAGGTATACGTACATACATACACATATACACATATATACATACATACATACACACACATGTATACATATGCATATACTCATATGTGTATGTGAATGTGTACATATATATATATATAAATATATATATATATTGCCTATATACACATACATGTATGCATACATATACACACGTATCTGATGAACCATTATGGAGGAATAGAAACATTTTAAAAAGTATATCGTGCATAATATGTATTTAATATTTGTTAATTTGAATTGAATTGAAAGTGTCAAGTTACCATCATGAAACAATAATCTAAAAGGAAATTTTCCTTTCCACTGGTTGGTTACAATTAACGCTAAAGGCGAATGCAAAGAAACATGATTTCAGTGTTCCCAAATAGGTTTTCCTTTTATGCCTTGAGGCATAACTTATGTCTACAGGTGGGAAAAGAAGAAATATCATGAAATTGGATTGTAGTTCTTGCTAACATTATACTCAGTTGTGTGCTGGAACCAACTCATAACAGCTCTTAAAGCTGTTTAATTTATTAAATTTTCAGTTTGATAATTTATATTTTGGAAATCAACAATCACAACAAATCAGAGCTTGATTTATTATTTTGTTAATTGTCTAGGTTTAAGAAGGTGATGGAGAAAATGTTGAAAATGAAAATTAATCTTAAAAAATACGCTGTTTTCTTCTGCTGCTGCTGTTGGTAGTGGTTGCTGAACATGTACCAGAACACCCCCAATTATATTCCATGTTATTTTAATGGATGCAAAAAAGGAGAGATATACTAATGCTAAAAGCTAACTGTCAATATCAAAAACAAGGCAGAATGTGAAAATCTGAAATAATGCCCAAGATATCCATTTTTGATCATCCCTTTTCCATATTACCAATCCCTTAATTCCTTAAGCCACCAGTGTGAGTGCACATTTTACCATATTTTATTACTCTTTCCAAACACCAGACATTCCCAGGGTCTTTTAAAGCAGAAACTATACCCTTGACTTCATAGCATTTGTTTAATTTATATGAAGACAATGGAATCAATGTAATGCCTTCTAATTTCCTACTACATGTCAAATCACATCATCTCCTAGTGTGAGAAACACATTTGTGAGTTGGCAATAACCCTACACAATGACAAATCCAGTCCCTAGAGCAAATAAAGCTAGCTCCACCTTTCCCCAAGTTTTTAGGGGTTCCAAAACCAAAGGGGCTATGGGATTATCTTTCTATAGCTATTGTTCATGAAACCCCAGTGGTGTGCTTCTTTTCTTTGACTAAAAATGGATCATTTAATCAGCCCAACTAAAATAGGTTTTAGAAAGGGGAATTTAATAAGATGGTATAGTTAGAATGGTTGGTCCAAAAGACATCTCCCATTGTGACATACTGTCCCATAAGTTCGCAAAGATCCCAGGGGAAAGTGGGTTCAAGTTTAGGTGATATATGTGGTAAAGAAATGAATAACAACTCCTAGGAGGTTCATAGGAGTGCTAAAGAAGATCACTTTATACATGGTCTGGCTTTCTTTGCCAATATCCTTAAAAAGCCTTGAAACTACATCTGGTCTCCCCTCACTCCCAGATACAGATACTACCATCAGTTATTCTGGGCATGATACTAGAATGTTGATAAGACATCTAAGATCCTCCAGATCCCACAAAACTCATAAGGCTTTGCTTTGAACAAGGGGTGTGGAAGAGGAGGCTGAAATGCTCCTTAAAACCAAGTGGTTCCTTCTTTCTTGTAAGTTGAAGTGAAAGGTTCTTTCTTCTCTGGTTCTAGTTACTCAATTTCCCCACCATTCTCTTGAATCACTTAGATTCAATATACCAGTTTCTGGTTTGATACATGGCACAGGGAGTTTGACCAAGTTCCTCTACCAATTCAAACAGACTCCCTACCTCACCTAGAGAGGTCTCCAGGCCTTGTTTATTTGAACCAAACAACTGAGATATATTTTTACCTGAGAAATGAAGCAGGATTAAGTGACTGGGGTGATTTTGATCGCTCTTACAGTCTCACAGTATTGAAGCCAGTAAAGGCAACTATGCTGGAGGTAGAGGGGGCAGTGAAACATCAGCTATAGGCAATGGCTCTGGAGACTGAACTGACTTCTTTATTACCCTAAACTGACTGTAGGAAGCAGATAAATTCAAGGAAAAGCAGAGCTTCTGGCACAGTTTTGAATGCATAGGCCATAGCTTTTGCCATTGAAGATCTGATTGTCTTAAGAGGAAAAAGAAACAGTGAGTCTGATGAAATCTTTTTATGATGGAGATACATATTTTGAAGAGTCAGTGTGTTTCTGTGCTTTCATGCTTTACTTCACGTCAAACTAGTAAAGTCTTAGGTGCCAAGTTGTGCCGTGAGTCAACCAAAGACTTGACCTTGAGTGCAGAGAATGCTTAGTCTGTGTCTGTCATAAAGTCACTGACAACTGCATCAATGGTAACAGTGTCTATGCCATTCTCTATTTTGGAGGTACCTGCATTAGGATTTCAGCTTATTTTGCAATCAGGAAGAATAGAATGTGTTCATTATTAAAGGCTTTACTTTGGCTGTTCCTTAGTACAATCTGTTGCTTGTCACCCAGTCCACATCATTGATCATTTTCAACATAATTGTAGTGTTTGAAAGAAGAGAAGGAGAATATCAAGTTAGCAAGCATTTATTAAATGCTTATTAGGGGCCAGGTAATAAGTACTTTTGGGGGGGGGTAACTAAACTCTGTAAAATAGTTCAAGCTATCAATATTAGACTTGGATTTAAGTACCAAAATGTTTTATTTTACCCAACTCTTTGAGTTCTAAATACAAGATCCTAAAAATGAAAATAATAATAGCACCCACCCCCAGGGTTGTTACCAGAATAAATGAGATTATATTTGTAAAACACATAGCAGAGTGCCAGAATATAGTAATCATTATATGAATCATAGCTATTATTATCATTGAAAAAAATGGATATGATGAATACAAAGAAGAGAACGATTCATTAATCAATGCAAATTGAAATAAGCACAACCAGCAAAACAAAATACTAATGACTGTAACAATATAAATGAAAAGAATAATAGCAACAATAACAATTGAAACTTATGCTTATGAAATTAAACTAACTAATGAAGCACTCTCTCTGTGCTCCCCCTCCTAAACCTCACCCTCATTGTCCATTTTCAGTCTCCAGAGATCATTTTACTACTCTGCCCCTCAGTATTTTAAGGGTAAGGTATTAGTTTTTTCTAATGCCATTGCTTATTAGCCCCTATCCCGAGCATCACTGCCCCACTCACATCAACCAGTTGACACCAATTGCCTTTTACAAAGGTATATTTACTAAAAAGGCATAGTGAGGGCGAAAGTTATATAAATATCTCCCAAACCAGAGACACACTCTTCTCTTGCATAAAAATAGTCCCTGGAGAGATGGGGCTCAAGGTTAAAGAATTAGGATAATCATATAGATGTTTAGAAAATATTTGAGGCCAAGCAGTATCTCATGATTCTGTGGCCTGTGAAATAATAATAATAGTAATAAGAATAAGAATAATTATAGTTATGTTATACTTATTTTTATTATTATATTCTCCTTCACAGTGCTCTAGTCAGATTCACTTCTGGGGGGCAGTGGTATCAACAATGAGTAAGTTTTTCCTTTACTCAGTGGTACTGAATCCTTTCAGGGAGAGCTCCACATGAGCTCTCTGGATTTCTGACAAGGTCCTTCATTGGACTCATAGTGCTGTTAACAACTCTGCTTGTTTCTGCTACTAGCTCTGGTTGCTGAGAGGACCTCTGATGGCTCTTCTGACCTTTTGAAGCTCATATAGTTTTACTGTAATTACTTCTGGCTTCATATATTCATTTCCCTTAGATAATGAAAGATTCAACACAAAAGAAATAGTTATCATGTTCTTAGGAACACACACACACAGACACACACACACACAGACACACACACACACACACACACACACACACATGTATAGACAAATGGATAGTTAATTCTGTCTGAGTCTCTACCAGCCACTTATCCTACCAACTGTATACAACCAATCACATGAATTTTCATCATCACAGAATTCTAGTCCTGCAGCATCATGAATAAAATAAGTTCCACAGATTGGACTTTTGCACATGCTTCAGCTTGAACTGGGTCCTCATTAGTCAGTCTCTCTATTACATTATGCAGGGTTTAAAGAAGACATGAGAAAAGGCAATTGTCCCCTGCCCAACAACACATATTTCTTTACAGAGATTAGATCATATGAGTGTGGAAAACTGCATATAATATTAGATTTCAATATACTGGTCAGTGTTGTTTAACATCCTCCCTCCTCTTTCTGCTTTTCATTATAAGGGATGTATTTTTGGAAGGCAAATTGGGAAAGATACTTTAGGACATGTAACATGTAGTTATTTTTACCCACCCAACGTAACCCTGATACACATCTGGTAAAGACACCTTAAAAAAAAAAAAACTAGGAAGTGTTTATAAATTATATAACATGCTTTCACATTTCAAGGCCATTGGACATGAATGGCTGGAGAAGAAGGTATGGTTGGTTTGTATCAACTTATCTCCAAAAATGAAAAAAAAATCAACTCAGGATGTGTTATTGATACTCATTCCTAGCCAAGACTTTTCAATATTCTAGTAGAATCCTGATTTGTTACCATGACTGCCTCCTCTACTTATTTAGATAGCAATGTCTATACCCAGCAGTAGTAGCCATAGTAAGATAATATGGCACAGTGGATAAGAAGGTAATTTGAGATTCAGGAATATATGGATTCAAATTCTCTTTTTCATATCTACTATATATATTTCCATGGGGATATTATTTAACCCCTTGGTGTTTTAGGCAAAAATCTCATATTGTCATTTCAGATGACTTGGCAATCTGCACCTATAAAAGGAGTTTCCACGCTGTGCTTCCTAAACTAATTAAATAATAGGTCTGAAGCAATGCACATATATGAGCAAAAAGATTTCATAAGTTGCTATGCATAAAACAAAATCATAGCTTACGTATCACCTTTAATTCCATTCAAGGTTAACTTCATCATTAATTTTTTAAAAGGTATGGATAAAAAAACGATAGTTATAAAATCCAAAATAATGTTGTAAGAGTCTATGTCATGTACAGTTGAGACAATTCTCTGACTATTAAGAAAAATACAACATTGTCTTTCAAATACACTTTATTTTGGTTAGAATTATCTATGTTATCTACCATAACATCCCAATTAACCAGTCCAGATTTCAACTCCCCTTTTCAGTATGAGGCTAGAGATGAAATACAACTCTTTTTGATTGTTTTAGGCAAGTAGACATGCAGAACTTCTGCATAAAAGAATCTCATTGTTATTAGCCACAGAATATTGTATCTTCTTAATGGAGATTTGAAGCATCAGTGTTGTGATCTAGCTTCTAATCTAGCTTCAGTTTAACTTTGGGCAAACAAAGCCATCTCATATGTGAAACTCAAGGTTTTTATTTTTATTTTTTGTTCATAACCAAAGACGCAGTTTTCTGTCCAAGGACCTATGCTACATAGGAGCTTATTTTCCCCCTTTATTCTAACCTAAGCTAGTTATTTTTTATTTTGTCATCCTTTGGTTTCCCTGCCCTTCCATTGTTTCTTGCAAGGCTCCGTAAACTTTTTCTACTTGTGGACCCTTCAGTGCTTCTTAAACTGTGGGTCATAACCCCATATGAAGGCTTAAGAAGTGCTTGAGCACACATTCTGTATTTTTCATAAATATTCAAACATAGGAAGAGATAATGGACCAGAGGAGGGAAAGTAAGGTACATGACAAATACAATATCAAATTAATTACTCTTCTGAAAGTGGAAAAAAAATACATATATATATACACACACACACACACACACACACACACATATATATGTATACACACAGATATGTGTATGCATATGCGAATCCACATGTATATGCATATAAACTCATACATGATATACATTTGTATATGTCCGTATAAGAATGCATAGTCACAGAAAAAGAGCTGAGGTCAAATGACTGTCTCTTGGGTATGGGAGACAGGCATTCAAAGGAAGTATTATTATACTTCTGGCCTAGGGCAGGATGACAATCTAGAATTTATTCACACCCACTGTAGGCTTTTTCCTAGGAGCTTTACTCTCTTGCTAGTTTTTTTCCTAACCATTTTATGGATGGCATATGTGCATAGAGTGGACCTCAAGTCAACAACATGCCAAAAATTCACTGTATCTTTATTGATTTTTCAAGCTATTATTCAATTTCTTTGTTTTCTTGTCCCCAGTGAAGCATCAGTGCTGTGATCTATCCTCTAATCCAGTTTCGATATTAATTTTAAGCAAACAAAGCCTTTTCAGATATAAAACTGAAGGGTTTTATTTCTTTTGCTCCTAACAAAAGAGACAATTTTCTGCCCTCAGACTTAGTCTATATATGAGCATGAGATTATCTGAACTATGAGATGATCAGTATGGCAACCACACAGCAATGCTTTCAATTCTGGTTAACCCCCCCCATGAATTAATGAATAAAATATTGAAATATGTATTTTAAAGCATCTAATATGTGCCCAGGCTTTATGCTTAGCACTGAAGATAGTAGGCCACAGATAAAGTGTGTGTGTGTGTGTGTGTGTGTGTTTGTGTGTGTGTGTGTGTGCATGTATGAAAGAGAAATAGTTTCTGTTCTCAAAGATTGTACATACTCCCAGATTAAAAAGAAAAGAAAAGAAAAGAAAATTAAGTTCTAGCCAGTATTATGACTAGGAAAATTCAGGAAAAGACACACACTGTGGTTTTGAAAAATCCATGTCTGGTTTTCTTTGTTCTTCTCTTCAATCAAATTTGAGGGGGAAAAAATGGAATTTTCCTCTAGAAGTTGCAGGAATATTGTAATCAAAATCTATTTCAGAAAATTGTTGCACTCAGAATAGTTGTCTACGTAGTTTGTTTTTCGGGACAGGAACCTCTGTAGTATAAAAATTACATTAAGGGCTTAGCATAATTATAATAATAACAGTGATAATAACAATAGGTGATGTCTCTGCAGCGTTTTAAATTGAACAATGTGTTTTACATGCATGTCTACTTGCTCTTCACAACAAACCTGTGAGATAGGAAACTCCCCCATGGAGAACGATCTATGTATTAGGAGAATTCACAGAATAAATGCTAACAAATTAGGGCATCTTTACGAGGTTGGTTAGTATACATCTTACATTCAAATGAATAACTGTCCCTTCAGGAGTCAGTCCTTTCCAGTTTATACAAGGTTAGCCAAAGTTTACTATTCTGCCACCAGATGAATTGCATAAAGGAGCCTCACCAATTCTATAAGAACCTGAAAATTGTTTAATAAAATAAAGTGGGAGGGGGATAGTGGGAAAGACAATATGATGGAGCCCAGATGTACAGAAATAGCAACTAACCTAAAAATCTAGCCAAACAACAAATTCTTTAAGTGCCAGGAGATGCTAGGGATAAAAAAGACAAAAAAGTAAATATAACTTACCCTTAAGGAGTTTGCATTTCACTGGATAGCTAATAAATGCAAAGATTAAAACCCCCTACTAGGCCCAAGAAGGAAGGTACCATGTCATCTCCCTCTGTACCATGGAGGAGGGGCTTTCAGCTCTGAACCCACATGTGTAGTCCAGACCAAGTACAGTTGTGGGGAAGTCTGGCCTGTGACTTGAATGATTAGAATTCTTTTGCTCATAATCTTAGACTCATTAGGTCTTCCACCTCAGTCAATGTCTTAGGGAAAATTATTTAAACCTTAGGCTTGGCTCATATCAGGGGTTCTTTCATCAGAATAAATAAAACCTTGTACTCTACTTCCTCTGGTCCAGAGAGTAATCAGGAGGTAAACCTAACCTGGTCTCTGCCCTCTCGTTTCGATGTGGGCTACAAAGCAACTGGGACTTGTCTCCACTTCTATTCCCTCACAGTTTAATGTCTTGGCCCTATCACCAGTTGTACTCCTGTCTCTCTAGTCATACTGTAGATTAAAAAAAAATATTTAGAAGCAACTAGGTAGTACAATGGATGGATCACTGGATCTGGAGTCAGAAGACTGGATTTCAAATCTGGCTTCAGACAATCATTAGCTGGGTCATCCTGATCAAATCATTTAACCTCTATCTGCCATAATTTCCTCAACTTCAATAGGATAAAAATAGCACCAACTCCAGTTGTAATAAAGATGAGATAAATTAATTGTAAAGTACAAGTTTAATAATAATGTTGTTTTTTTTTTCCCTCTACCTTCCTTCTCCCCCCGCCAAAGCCTAGTAACAGACATATTAATAATTTCTGTTGTTGATAGAACACAAAAAATGATAGTCACCTAGCCAATGTTAGACATGATTTTTCTAGAGATTCCAGAAGCATTTATAGAATTGAAAAATAATGAAGCACCCATGTTAGGTATATTCATTTGTAATATTTAATGGAAAATTATCAACTCAATTTAACCTTCACAAAAACGACTTCAGTTTCATAATATGTTCCTATAACACAACTTGTTAATAGGCATAAAATATTTACCAGCTCATAAAATCATTTCCCCCCTAGCCTTTTGATTCCCCTTCACAGCTGGTAATATGAATGAAATTTCATCTTTTCCTTCCTTACTTGGCATTAATTACTTCTTGCTCAAGCTAAAGATGTTTAAGGATTTTTTTTAAAGACACAAAGCCATACTAAACACTCCACCTCTCACCGTTTTAATTTACATATTTGTACTTTTTACTGGTATTACCAGATTGGCTATCTAAAAAGCTCTGACTCCTAGTGGTAGGTGGCCTAAGTTTCCTAAAAATCCTCCCTTCCATTATACTTTGGTTATGGAGATCTGGTTTTAAACAGCAAGAAATATTAGAGTTAGTTGTTGAATTCCCAAAAATCTTATAAGATTATAGCTATAGAGCTGAAAGGATCTTTAGAAGTCAGATAGACCAATCCTATTATGTGGATGAAGATTCTCTAGGTCACTTAGAGTAGAGAGCAGAGACAGAATTAAGTAGCATCTCCTGACCTTGATGGAATCCTCCATTCGCCTCTACACATTACAATATATAAACTTAAGGGGACTTCAGAGCCCATATGGCCAAGATCTGCTCTACAATATTCCCAACAAGGAACCATCAATTTATCAAAAAATATTTATTGAGTGCTTGCTTTATGCCAGGAACTGTGCTAAGCACCTGAGATATAAAAGATTCAGAAGACTACTTGCCTTGAAGGAGCTCACAATCTGATGGATTAGTTTATTTAATTGATTTGGTACAACATTCATTTAATGATTTCTAGTACTGTAGAATCCAGTATTTGCCAGGCCAGTTCATCCTATTTTTGACAGCTCTAAATGTCAAGAAATGTTCCTTTATGTAATAGCTTATCTTTCTCCATACTATTTTCTTTTCATGTTTCTAATCTCCCATCTAACTGCAAAATTTCACTCAAATAGACAATGAGACATAGTGTGTCCTAGTAAAGAGAGTTGTCCTCAAAGATCAAGAAGTTCATTTTCTGACCCATACTGACTGTGTGACTTTCCATAAGTCACTCATTCTCTCACTTTATGTTGCAAATAAGGTGCTGACCTGCACGGGTAAAAGGAGTCTCCTCTTCAGGTAGTTTCCTAATGTTATCCCTATGGAACCACCATATTTGTTTTTAAGGGAATTTGGTATTCTATGCATGGACATAAATTGCTACCTGCCTTAACAATTCACCTCCCCCTTTCCCTCTTCTGTAATGTTTTTCCATTCTCCACCCTATTAAGTTTAGCTGAATTTCTCTTAACACGAATGACAAAAGCTCATTCACCACACATAGAAACCAAATGAAATCATTGGCAACCCTTTTTTTTCAGTTTTTTCAACGGTTGCAGTCAAAGTTCATGGTCTCTGAGTTCATTCCTTCTTTCAGGCAGTCTCTTCTTCTAAAGCCATTAATTAAAATTCCCCCAGTCCTCCAGTCTCCTCACTGCTTAATTTCTCTTTAGAGAGGTTTTAGTAGGTCCAGAGTGTTTGACCATTAAGTAATATATATTGGCTTTGAGAGGATTTTCTCCTCAGTTACTCTCATGTTGTGCATGGAAATGGCTGCTAAGGGCAGGTCCATGATTTATCTTGTCAACCATAAATTCACTTGAGCTTGGGCTGTGGATGTCCTTTTGCCCTAGTTTTTCTACACCAAATAATTTTACTTATGCCCTTTCTATCACTTAAAGCTGGGTTGCTTTCTTGTGACTTTCTCCCTCTGGTGTCAAGGTTATAAAATAGGAAATTTAGTTCAAACTCAAATATCAAAATGGATTTTAGTTTCCCTACACTTCCTGTAACACAGTTAATAGATGAGCTATAAATAAACATATGTACCAGGGGAGTGCTTATTTAAAGAAATATAATTGTAATATGAGTCTGTCAGTGAATAATATATTTGTTTCATAAATGTGTGTTTTAATACTGAAATTCTAAGTCTAACATTGACTATTGGACAAAGAGCCTAGGGGTATGCAGTTACTCCTCCCTAATGTGTCCCTTCATTCTGGACCTAGGCATTTAGTTTGGACTCTGTTCAGATGGGGGAGGGGGAAGTCTGGCCTTTAATACGAGGTTATCCAGGATTCCTTTTCTTACATTGATCAAAGCTTCACCCCAGCACACTGGGGAAAATTTTATATATAACCTAGCTTATAGTTCATGTCTAGGCTTTATCTCAAAAAGGGGTAGTGGAAATATACACAATGCATGATATGAATCAAATAGGAGACAGGTATTTCTTTCTTTCTTCCTTTCTTTCTTCCTTCCTTTCTTTCTTTCTTTCTTTCTTTCTTTCTTTCTTTCTTTCTTTCTTTCTTTCTTTCTTTCTTTCTTTCATTCTTTTCTTTTCTTTTTGGAGGCAATTAAGGTTGAGTGACTTGCTTAGTGTCACATAGCTAGTAAGGGTCTGAGACTGGGTTTGAACACAGGTCCTCCTGATTAGGGCTGGTGCTCTATCCACTGCATCACCTAGCTGCCCCCCCCCCCAGGTATTTATTTCTAACACACAAAATGAAAGCTACTCCCCAAATATTCACAAGTGCACATTTGACAAAAATGAAAGTTTAAACAGATTCATTAGCTTAACCCTAAGTTACTATTACTATATATTGGGATGCTGGTATTTAAACCTCATCATAGTGAAGTTTGTCGTATTGCTGACAGGGCATTTTACATTTCCCTCACCTTTGCATTGTTTATTCACCTCTTGTTTCATGTCTTCCGGTAAAGTGGGCCTGGCATGCACCAACTCTATTCTTGATGGTTTTCTTCTCCAATACTGCTAGAATAATTACCAAGCACTCCTCCCAAGCAGCTCCAAGTGAGTGGGATCCAGAGCCTCTATACCTCTCAATGTCTCCAGGTCACCTATAAGGCTAGACATGCCCACCTCAAGAAGGAAGTTTGATCAACTACTAAGTTAAGAAAATACAGAGTGAAAAAGGTAGCTTTGGGACAAAACACAAGCTTACCTAGTCGATGCCATGCTTCATGCGGGAGTAGTAGGGGAGAGAGAGAACTGGGAAGAGTACAGTCTATCCTCCTACTGCCTCAATAGCAGTCCAAAGACAAAGTGCACTACTGGTTACATAAGATATTTAAAGAAAAATGTGGAGTCCAAATCTGCCAATATTTTAAGACATCCATTGCTTCCATTGCATCTACTAGTAAGCTCAGCAGCCGATGAGGGTATGCTTCATCGTTACAAATCACAAGTGTGTCCTGTGAGATAACGAAGCCACGATGAGTCATATAAAGTTAGTATGATGATAAAGTCATTTTGAGTCACATTTTGCTTGAACACGACCCAAAGCTCTCATGTGCTAATTTTGAGCCAGGAAGGGCAACTCTGGGCATATGCCATGGGATGGACCCTACCCTATAGTTTTATATATATACATATATCAACAGGCTAAACACACACACACACACACACACACACACACACACACATTATATATGTATATATACTATACATATTCTATATATGTATGTGTGTGTATGTATATGTGTGTGTATGTGTGTATATATATGTTGTGTGTATATATGTATTATATATATGTATATATATATATATATATATACATATATATGTATATATATTCAATAGGCTAAATTTCAATCATGAGATCACTGATTTTAGGAGGAAGCATCACTGTAAGACATGTAGTCCAACCCTGTCTTTTTTAACAGAAGAGACAACTGAGGCCCAGATAGTTTAAATGGCTTTTTCAAGGTCGCACAGGTAATAATTGGCAAACAAAGATTTGAGCCTACGTCTTCTGAAACTAAATCGCGCATTCTTTCTCCTGTCTAACATGCTAGTTTACACATTTCCTTCCTGATTTCACAGGCGTTTAAGTCCATTTGTAGGCACTCCTAATGGAAGAGAGCAGAGACGTGGATTGTTCATAACAGTGGCTAATTTAAAAATATTTACAGTTGGTGATAAAATATATATTTTCTTACATATATAAACAGATAAAGAAGTAACCTGGTTGAGTAGAGAGAAAACATGATTAGGTGTTTACAAATCTGAGTTCTAGTATTAGCTCTTCTTACATGCCACCTGACCTCATTCATATTACTTAAACTCTCTAGGCCTCAATCTCTTCCTGTTTAAAATGAAAAGCTTGTATTATATGAACTCTAAGGTCTGTCTTTTCCTGCTCTTATTCTGATGCAATGAATTAGTCCCACTGAATCTCTAAATTTAGCCACTTATTGTGTGGCCAATGGCTGATTTTTTTGTTATATATTTTGATTTTTTCTGTATCATGTCAAGTATATTTTGACATGCTTACGAAAGGAAAGGATATGGCTATCTCTAAGTATTGTTTTCATTGTTGTTATTGTTGCCAAATGACTCTTATGAATAGTGTGCTAAAAATAAGACTGTGACATTAAATCAAATAATTGTATATTCTTACCAGTCCTATCTGAATGTATTAGTGCTTTCTTGTTTTTTATTGTTGTCCAGTTGTGTCTGACTTTTCATGACCCTATTTGATGTTTTCTTAGCAAAGACACTAGAGTGGTTTGCCTTTGCTTCTCCAGCTAATTTTATAGATGAGGAAACTGAGGCAAACAGGGTTAAATGCCTTGCCCAGGGTCACACAGATAGTGTCTGAGGCCTGATTTGAGCTCAGATCTTCCTGACTTCAAGCCTGGCACTCTATCCACTGCACCACCTAGTGGCCATATTAGTGTTTCCTATGAGCCAACACCTGATAGTCTCTAGAGTTAAAAAGACAAAAATTAAATAGTCCTCCTCAAAGTGCTTACATTCTAACAGAAGAGACAACATGTAAATACATACCTATATAGGAATATATATATATATATATATATATATATATATATATATATATATACATATATATATACATATATATATATACATATATATATATACACATATATATATATATATACATATATATATATACATACATATATATATATATATATATATACATATATATATATATATATAAAATGAGTACAAGATTGGTGAGGGAAGCAGAGCAGGAACAACTAGGGGTGGAGGAGATCAAGAAAGGATTCATGAGCTGATCCTTGGAGAAAATGAAGGATTTCAAGAGATGAGATTGAATAGGGACTAGCCAATGAAAAGGCACAGAGACAGAAGTTCTTTTTTTTAGTTTTCTCTTAAGAAAGAATACTACATCTATCTATCTCTCTATCAATCTACACTTAAATCTATACTATATTTACGTCTACATCTAAATAATATATGTATGTATACATACTTATATACATTTATACATATATATGTGTGTATATATGTATGTTTATGTGTATCTATCTATCTATCTATCTATCTATCTATCTATCTATCTATCTACCAAAATAAAAACTTCATTTTGGAGTTTTTGGTACCCATGTCTATCAAATGAACAGATTGCTTGATGACTGACAGTATAAGAAAATATGTTGTCTAGTGATAATGACTGTGTTCCCTGACCTCTGAAAGAAGAATTAAGATTTACAAATTACGCTTAAAACAAATCAGTTCCTGTTCTCAATGACTCAATTGCCCCAGAGTTAACTCAAAGAACCTATTTTCCTTTCCTTATAGGTTCATATCACACCACATGCAGCTGATTTTGGAAGAGATAAATAGGGTACCAAAAAGACACAAGATAAATGATAACATCAAAGTGGATCTATTTTCTTATCTTTGGGGTATCTCATCCATTAATGTTCATGGCAGCCTGTCTCTGACTTCTCATCCTGTGCAATTCTTGCATACGTGAGAAAAAGGACAAGAAGGAAGAACAGAAAAAAACAAACAAAATTAAAGGTCAGACAAGCAACACTACTTTAAAAGTTAAAGGTTGATCTTATATATTTAAAAAGGAAAGCAAACAGTACATAATAGAAAGGCTAGATTTTCGTGTACAATCTTCTTTTTCTATTCTGTTTTGTACGTGGGGAAAAAACATGCTATTACTATTTGTTATCTTCAGAATAAAAATAAAAGAAAAATTAAAAAAAATCTTAGATCCTTTACAATTCCATATAATGTTAAAAATAAGTTAATCAACTTGCAAAGTCAGAACTCTCTAGAGGCCTTCTTGTAGGTCCCTTTATACTTTGAGGGGCAGCAAAGGAGGCCTTGGTGAGTCTATCTGTTGGCTCTTGCTTGCACTACAGTATTGGCCCACAGTTCTTCAGCATACATAATCCTTAGAAATGAGTTGTACCTTTCATGAATCCCTTCATTGCACCTTTGTATCATCATTACTTTGAATTAGTCAGATATTGCAGTTTTCCAAAATTTGGTATCAGAGTAGAACTGTATTTAGTGACTTTCTGATTATACAACCAAAGGAAGTTTAAAAAGAGAAAATAAATGACTAAAGGTATTCACTACTTTCATGATTTCTTAGAGGGTATTTTACTTCAGTTATCAAGTGCTTAAGGGATCCTCAATGAATCACAGTCTTAAAATTATAAGAGATTTTATTGCTCGTCTTTCCCAACCCCTCATTTTATAGGTAAGGACTCTGAGTAATAGAGAAGGCAATGGATTTTCCCAAGTAGCAGATTGGATTCCAACTCAAGTTATCTGACTCCGGATATTACATTCTTCCCACTGCACCATACTTCTTTACCTGGAAGAGAGTGAAGTCCCCATGGCAGCTAGGTGGCACAGTGGATAGAGCACCAGCCCTGGATTAGGAGGACCTGAGTTCAAATCCGGCCTTAGACACATAACACTTACTAGCTGTGTGACCCTGGGCAAGTCACTTAACCCCATTGCCTAGCAAAAAAAAAGAGTGAAGTCCCTCTGATGGACCCATGAATAGGTGAGGGCATACTCATTACATCAAGCCACAGAAATTTCAGTGTCTGCCAAAAGATATCTAGAGTTAACATAATGAAGGTAAATGGATTTCTGACAAAATGGTTTTTTTCCACATATCCTGATTTTCCCCCTTTTAATTTGGGTATTTGTTTTCATTGTGCCAAAGCTACTTCTTCAAGTATTATTTCAAATTGTTGTTTTTGAAAATCAATTTTGCTAGACTTCCCTTCAATAAGCTGATGGATCGCCTTGTAGGACAGAGAAGCCCAATAAAGCAATATCAATCTCCCTGCTTCATACATCTTTCTTAAATTGTTTTCAGTTGATTCCAAATACAATACAAAAAAATTAAGATAAAATTTTTCACTATATGCCCTTTCCCCTCCCCAACAAATTATTTTATTATATAACTAAGTAAATTGATCAAGTTTGAAATCTAGTTACATTTACTAATGAATGAATAAGTTCTAGTAGGTCACTAAATAATGAACAACTAGGCATTTTCTGCAGTTATTTGAGGTAAAGACAGTCATTCAAGTTTCTTTGAAAGAATATAGAATATCTACATACTAAAGATTAAATTCTTTATCATCAACTGTATTACCTTTTTGTTTTTATCCTTCAGCAGATGAAAAAATTGAAACACAGAGAAAATGACTGATTTGCTAGGAGTACACAGATGTTGAGTATCAGAGTCAGGTATTCTGTAGTTCAGGTATTCTGGCTTCAAGTAGTTGTGTCAAACGTGACAGGGCCCTGATTTCCTCTTCTCTACTTCTTAAAGCCTATCAGATTCTTTCAGGTCTTAGCTGAAATGATTCTTCCTGAAAGAGTTTTTCTGCTTTCTAGTTTTCACTCCATCCTCAATTCTAGAGGGTCTATCCTGATCCCATCAATTGCTAATGCACTCCCCTTCTCAATAAATCCAGAGGCTTCCTATTTCCATTAGTGTCAAATATAAACTTTGTTGGCATTTAATTCTTGGAACAAGCTGACCCTTTTACATCTTTCTAGTCTCTTTTCATTTCATCATACATAGTCTATAATCCAGCAATACTAACATTCTAGATGTTCATGGCAGACAGGTCTCCATATCACAACAGCCTTTCCCTTGGCTGTACACTATCCCTGGAATGCTTTACTTTCCTGACTTCCATCTTCTAGATGATCTATCATCCTTCACATGGCAGTTCAAATCCCACAATCTGCAGGAGGTTTTTCCTTCTTTTCTCTATCCTCATTGATAATACCTTCCCTCTGAGATTACTTTCCTCATATACCATATATATCTTATATGTTCATATTTATTTATATTTGCATCCCTTTAGAATGAGAGTAGTAACCATGCTTTTAATGGCTAGCATCTAAAAAAAAATTTAAAAAAAATAAAATTTGCTCATGTTGATTGACTGAATATCTTCCTCTTCATAATAAGTTTGGTACCTAATTTGTTTATGTAACATTTCCTCTGGACCTTTTCTGAAGCCAGTGTTGCTTCAGAAAGGGCCAAGGAATGCTCGGTAAGTTATTTGCTGTCCAGTACCAGGAGAAATGCCAGGAGCAGAACAGAGTTCTGTACACAATGTTTGTAAACCTGAGCAAGGCCTTTGATACTGTCAGTCATGAGGGCTTATGAAAAATTATGTCAAAAGTTGTTGCCTGGAGAAGTTCATCAGCATTGTACATCGGTTTCGTGATGCCATGCTTGTCTGGGTTCTGGATAATGGACGATGCTCTTGTGCTTTCCCAGTCACCAACAGAGTGAAACAAGTCTGTGTGCTTGCTCCCATGCTTTTTAGCATGATGTTTTCAGCCATGTTGTCAAATGCTTTCAATGAGGATGAACATGGCATCAAGGTCAGCTAGCACACTGATGTAAATTGTTCAACTTGAAAAGGCTACAAACCAAGACCAAAGTGGAGGGAGTGTTGTTGCATGACTTCCTGTTTGCAGATGATTATGCACTCAATGCAGCCTCTGAAGCTGAGATGCAATAAAAAATGAACCAGTTCTCTGCTGCTTGTGCTAATTTTGGCCTAATGATTAACATCAAGAAAATGCAGGTGGTCCATCAGCCACCACATCATCCAAATGTGGAACCATTGGTAATGGCAATTGTCAAAATTTTGAATGCTGTGGATAAGCTATTTACCTTGGTCGTGTACTTTCTAGGGATGTACACATTGATAATGAGGTTGACACACGCATTGCCAGAGCTAGGATAGTGTTTGGGAAGTTCTAAAGGAAAGTATGGAAGAGAAGAGGGATTAGACCAACTATCAAAGTGAAGGTCTACAGAGCCATTGTGCTGACTTTATTCTCGTATGCCTGTGAAAACTTGACAGTATAGCAGTGGCATGCCGGGAAACTTAATCACTTACATTTGAATTGTCTTAGCAAGATTCGGAAAATCACCTGGCAGGATAAGATACCAGATAATGAGGTCCTTTCTTGAACTAAACTGCCAAGCATTCAAACTGTGCTTCAGAGAGCTCAACTCCAATGGGCTGGCCACTTTGCTCAAATGTAAAACATACACTTGCCAAAAAGACTATTTTATGGAGAACTCACATAGGGCAAGTGTTCACATGATGGCAGAAGAAGCAATTCAACGACACTCTCAAGGTCTCTTTTAAGAACTTTGAATTGATTGTGTGACATGGGACTGCTCAACTTGGCGTGACCTCATCAGAGAAGGTCTGTGCTCTGTGAGCAAAACAGAATTGAAATAGCTCAAAGGAAACACAGGATGTGCAAATTTAGAGAATCTACCCCAAATGTTCACAGAGACTATTTGGCCAGGCCTGTGGTAAAGCATGCCAGGCTCATACTGGTCTGATCACCTGTCGGACTCACTGAAACTTGACTCTAGCATAGTGATGTCATTTTAGTCCCCTTTGAGAACAAAGGACAACAATCCAACTCCAAAGGTACTGGCTGTTCCCTATAGTGTGGCTGACTGCTGCTTCAACACTCAGGGTCCTAAGGGTAACTCTGAAGCGTTGGAATTTCAGTTGGTCATGAGCCCCCCATTAAGTGTGCTTTCCATTTTCAGTTAAGCAATAAAACCGTATTAACTTTTGAAAAGGGCATTTTCTGAGATAATCTGTAGTTAAAAACTTCATTCCCAACCTAAGGGCAATTTGCCCCCTCACGCAATCTTTTTTTTTTAGGTGAATGGGTCCAAGCTTAAAGTAGAAGGGTAATAAAGCACAATTTTAAAGAATATGTGTGGCCAATGGATACCTCCCAATTTCTAGCTCTGGAAGTCCTTTTCTCCCCTCATAAAGTTCTCATAGGATTTCCCTTAGTTGTAGCTTTCTGCTGGGCTTAGTAGATTAGTATCTTATTAGATTCCATAGCCAGCATTTTACTTCATCACAAAGGGTCATTATCCATAAAAGCTGCCATCTTTAGGACACTATCTTCCCACCTCTGTCTTTAGGCACTCACACTGTCACCAGACATTACCACCAAAGTGCACTCCACAGTGGTTGTCACCCACTCCCAGGCTCTTGCCTAGGAGACAGCAACCCTATCAGAAAAATCCTCATTCACCTAAGATGAGCAAATATACAAACAAACAAACAAACAAACAAACAAACAAACAAACAAAAAAGCATAGGTGCCACATTCTTGGAAGAAAAAAATGGTAATTAAGTAGGGAGTAGGCAGATCAGGCAGCTTCTCTTCCCCACCTGACATCTTGAAGCCATCTTCTTCACTTGAAAGCCACCAGAGAATAAGGGTAAAAGATTGGATACTTAAATCCATGCTGGACCATCAGTTTTTCCAGTTCTAAAGCTGCTTAGAAATTTTTCATCATTCCATGATACCAACCCTCAGTCATGGCTAAAATAGCTTCCCTGGATTATCATGTGGAATTGTGGGATTTCAGGCTGAGAATATCTGTGAATTCTTTAGGAACTAGACCTTCACTGTCTAATCCTCCCCCATTACACACACACACACACACACACACACACACACACACACACACACACACACACACACAAACATATTGTTTTGTTCAGTTGCGTCTGACTTGGCAAAGGTCATCAAAAAAAAATGTCTCAGGAGAACTGATTCCACAGCAACCCAGCCAGTTACAGTCATACAGAGTGCTCCATTGACCTTTAGCCATTTACAGGGCTGATGGACTCTTCTGTATAGCATAGTCAGAACCCAATGAGATGGACTCTCAGGTAGTGTAAGGGATTAATTGAATAGTTTGATTGTAAAAAGACATTTTTTATAAAACTCTTTTGTTTTTCTCAGCGTACTAATATTTTTGTGTCATTTAACCTGAAGTTAAAAAAATGATTGTGAACTAAATTTCTGATGTGGTTAAATTTAGTGACTTTGTTTACCTAAAATACACAGGAACTATTATGGAGTGAATGTTATAATTTCACTTTTGCTTAAGTTATCCAGAAGTACATGATGCTATTAAGAAACACTAGTGTGCCTCCAAACAGAATGGACACTGAATTAATTGTTGTTGCATAAATGAAAATGAATATTTCTTCTTTAAATTGAAACCTTGTTTATTCAATATTAAGGTAAGCATGGTATAATAGCGTATAACTATAGAGTGTTGCTTAGGATAGTAATCATGTTTAAGTGAGTCTTCAGATCTTCATTTTTCTCTTTCTACCCCCTTTACCAACTTCAGTCCTTTCCATCATATTGTCACGTCAAGTCAAGACACAAGTTACTATGTATCAGGCACTGTGCTAAGTACTGGAGATAAAAAGAAAGGCAAAAAAAAAAATCCTGACCTCAGAAGGTCATAATCTAATTTGAGAGGCAATATACAAACAACTGCTTATGTGATTTATACAGGATGATTTGGAGATTAGTATTAAGGAAGACTGAGAAAGATTGTGCAAAAGGTGGAAATTTGTCAGAGACTTGGTTACTTAAGATCATTGAGGACAGGGTCTGTGTTCTTTCTTTCAGAACCTCACACAGAGCCCAGAATTTACAAGATGCTAAATAATGCTTGTTCAATTAAGCCCCCTCAATGTAAGGAGTTGACAAATGTGTGTTATCTCTTTAGTTTTAAGTCTAAGTGAAAGCCTTCTACTCTAAAATCCCTGTACTCAATGATCTCTGCTTGATCTATTTAGGTACAACTATAAGAGTTGAGAGTGGAAAGGATGTCATCCTTCTATTCCAAAGTCTTCAGTTAGTCACTTTATTCTGTCTGGATCCCACCATCAGAAGGTTGCTGACTGTGATTGATTTCAATCTTTATCCAATATAGCTTGCTTTAGTTTTCTTTTCTGACTCTTCTAGTAACTTCCTTTTTTTTTTTTTTAACACATCCTTACCCCTTGCCATCTGGTTCTAATTCTCCCACTTCTTTTTTGTTTTCCACTCAACAATTTTCAGCATTTTTATTTATTTATATCTATGTCTATCAACATTTGCAATTGTTTTATTTACGGTAAAAAGGGACATACCCAATCCCAACAATTGTGAAATGAACACTTGGCACATGTCCTCTTTTGTTCTTAATTCTCCAAGTATTGGGATCCCTCTGATTTAATTGAGAATAGACTCAGTCTAGTTTGGCCATGGCATGTCTATTGAAGATTGTTTTATAACTAACAAAGTCAGTGTTCCAAGAGTTAATTGTGTTAATTTCTTTTTTCCCCTCAAATATGGACTGAAGTTAATCTTTTGGGAATGAGTAATCTCTCTGAATCTAGGAAGGAGGGCCAATAAGCCTCTGTGAGGCAATATAATTTGGGGCCAAGAAGTGAATCTGAGTAGCAAAAAACTCAAAATTATTGGATGCATGCCAACAGAGTCTACAGCTAACACAGGAAAAATTAAAGTGGATTGGAGTTTAATCGCTAAGTGTTTATTGTACACCTCATAAGTATCTTGTATTCCCTACAAACTAGGTGTCACTATGAAGTGAAATTTTGTAAAACAAACATATTATAACCTAGATACTCAAGTGAGTGCTGTCTTCTTCAACAGGGTTATTTCAGCAACTTATTAACTTAAGAGTTGCCTGGGAAGGAAGAAAACACTGAAGGTCTATGGTCAGAATCAGTGGAAGTCAGGAAAGTTTAAATGAAAATACTGTTTCAGACACATACTAGCTATATGGGGTAAGTTACTTAAACTCTATCAACCTCAGTTTCCTCATCTGCAAGACAGAAAGAAATATAGCACCTATCTCCCAGGGTTGTAAGAATCAAATGAAATAAGATATGCACAGCACTTTGCAAACTTTCAAGTGATATATAAATATTAGTGATAATGATGATGGTGGTGATGGTGAGAATATTTGCATATAGCACCTTCTTCTTAGGTACATCTTGCTTAGATAGCCACTGAGATCCCTTTCAGTCAATCAATCAACAAACATTTATTAAGTCCTACTATGGGCCAACCACTACTACAAATACTGGGATAGAATTTATTAAGCACCTATGTGCCAGGTACTCTGATAACTGCTGGGGATATAAAAGAAGCAAAAGACAGTACCTGCCCTCAAGGGGCTTACAATGCAATAATTAAATGGCTGAAACAATGTTTCTAATATATGAGACCATAAAGGACTATGTAAGGATATAGAGAATAAATATGAAAAAGGATAAAGATTGTGACCAGACTAGTGATTTCATTTTAATAGGAAGCCCTCAAGGGAAGAAATTCCTACTATAAATGCAGGTCTACCCCTTTCTCTGCAATTTATAGTCTTTAGGAGTTGACTAGGGCACTGAAAGTTTGAGTAACTTGCCCCTGGGTCACAAAGACCATATGTAGCAGAGATGAGATATAGATGGTCATAACCTTGTTCGTGCTATCACCCACAAGTGTTTCATATCCTTTTTGGAATACCTATTTGATCTTATCATTTTATCTTTAGCTCAAACTCATAACTCCTAACCCCTTACTTTATCCTCACTGTGACCTCCATTCCTTCCAAACTTTAGTTCTTTCCCAAGCCCTTATCTTTGAATGTCCAAAATGAAACTCATTTCCTTTTTTTGTTCTTTTTCTTTTCTTTTTTCTTTAATTTCCTTTTCTTTTTATGTTTAACATTCATTTATGTAATTTTTGAGTTCCAAGTTCTCTCCCTCCCTCTTTTCGAACTCTCACTCTCCCTTTGAGAAGGTAGGTAATACAACATCAATTATAGATTGGACATGAAAGTTTAACCTTACTGAGTCCCTCATGATTTTTTCTTTCATATTTACCTTTAATATTTGAGTCTTGTATTTGAAAGTCAAATTTTCAATTCTGCTCTGGCCTTTTCATGGGAATGCGTGAAAATCTTCTATTGAATTAAATATTAATTTTGCCATGAAGGATGATATTCAGTTTTCCTGGGTAATAAACTTGGTTGTAATCCCATCTCTTTTACCTTCTGTAACATCATATTCCAAGCCCTTTGGCCATTTGATGTGATAGCTGCTAAATCTTGTGTGATCCTGATCATGGTTCCATGATATTCGAATAGCTTTTTTTTTTTCTGGATGCTTAAAGTATTTTTTCTTTGAACTGGGAACTCTGAAATTTGAGTACAATCTTCCTGCTCCTCGGGATCCCTTGAAACTCAAGTTATACTGTTCTTCAGGGTCCCTGATCCTTTGTGACTAGAACCTGTCCACCATGTAGAGCATAAGCATAAGTATAAGCAACAGCATTGCCAAACAGCATCTTGTCCTGCTCCCAGTTGATAGCACTGAGAAAGAAGTTTCATCTAGTGGTGGAAAAGTAGTCAGACTGAAGGGGTTTAAAAGTGAGTAGAAAGTGAGAGAGGCAATGAATGAATAAATCTGTTTGAGAAGTCTGTGAAAGAAGAGAGATTTTAGATGAAAACTTATGGAGATAAAAGGATCAAGTGATTTTGTTTTTAGTTTCATTTTTTTAATGGTGAGATGTATTGGGTAATATGAATAGGCAATAGAGGAGGAGACAATGGATAAAACACTGAAAACCAAGGAGAAAGAGGATAATAAGAGAGGCAAAATGCCAAAGCAAACAGGATGGTGTGGGATCAAGGGCAAAATGTTAGGTTTGGCATTGGCAAATGGAAGATTCACCTTCTCCTCCAAGAGTGGAGATAAAAAGAATGGAATGTGGGATGCTGTTTATGTAATTTAAGGCACAGAGTTGGGGAGAAGCAACTTAATTTACATGGCCTTGGTTTTTTCAGTGAAGTATGAGGCCATGTCCTTTACTGAAAGAGAAAAGAGAGGAGGTATGTATTGCTTAAAGAGAGATTTTAAATAACCTCTTTGGGTAGTGTGATAGAGAATCAATCAGAAAAGACTATAGAATTGGTGTGCACTAGTGAGGACTCAGCTGAGATTATACAACATCAATCTGGTAGTATACCAAATTAGCATGCTTACATGGCTTCCTCCAGCAGCCTCTAATAGCAATGGAGTAGGAGTGGAGAAGGCAGAAGGTAGGAATAGAAAAGGCCTAAGGTTCAGGAGGGGATAAGAGGTGATAGGATATTAGAGAAGGAAATCAAGGGGAAAGGACCTCTTAATTGTTAAATCCAATCATCTTTTCTAAATTCTCCTACTTCTTGACCTCTCCAAAGCATTTGATACTGCTAATCAGCTCCCATTCTGGATAGCCTCTCATCCTTTATTTTTCATGACACATATTTCTTTTTCATCCTGTTTCATGACTGAATCTCCTTAGTTTCTTTTACCAGAATATGGTCAATGTCTGATTTCATGCTTGACTATAATACAATACCCTTTCCTTGGACCTTTACTCTCTTTATCCTTGCTCTTAGTGATTTCATGAGCTTATGGGATTGACCACTATTTCTATGTAAATGACTCCCAAACCTACATATCCAGTCCTTATTTCTCTTCAGAGTTCAAGTCCCACATTTCCAATAGCCTGCTGCTCATCTTTATCTGCATAGGCATCTCCAATTAAACATGTACATTGAACTCATCATCTTCCCTGAATTTTCCATCATACTCAATTCTCAAATGGACCACCAGTGTTGCAATTACCTATGTTTGCAAATTATAAATATCCTTGAATCCTCTCTACCACTCAACCTTCTCCCACGTGATCAATTCCTAAGTCTTGTCCCACATCTTGTCTAACACTACGGATCTCTTGCATCTATTGCCTTCTCTCTGTTCACAACTCAACCTCTCACCTGGACTATTACAATAGTCTCCTAATCTGGACTATTACAGTAGTCTTCTAATCTGTCTGCTGTATCTTTAGTATCTCTCTCTGCTTCACTACGTCTTTGCTCAACAAACTGATGTATTTCAGCAGAGGAGATCTGACTTTTATTTGCTTCACAATATTTGAAACTGAAGATTAAGAAAATTGACCTTATAAGAAAGATATGTTGCTCTCTATCCTCCCAAGTACTTACTACATAAATAGAATGTTTTAAACTCTTCTCTCTCCTCTTCTCTCTCCATTCACTTTCTGTCTCCTTTTATGTCTCAATGTCTGTGGCTCTGCTGCTCTGTTTTTGTTGCTCTATGTCTCTGTGCCTTTGTCTCTCTTTCTGTGTCTGTTTGCTTTTATCTCTCTACCTCTATCTCCATTTCTCTGTCTTTATTTTTCTCTATGTCTCTGTCTCTTTTTGTCTCTATTTACCAGTCTCTATTTCTGTCTGTTTTTCTCTCTGTATCCCTGTCTTTTCTGTCTGTTTTTCTCTGTATCTCTGTCTCTTTTCTGTCTGTCTCTGCCGCTATCTGTCTCTGTCTCTGTGTCTCTGACTCCATCTCTGTCTCTGTGTCTGTCTCCATCTCTCTGTCTCTGTTTCTGTGCTGTGTCTGTGTCTGTCTCTGTCTCTGTCTGTCTCTGTCTCTGCCTCTCTCTGTCTGTCTCTCTCTCCTCCCATAGCTTCTATGTTGTGATCCTTAACCTAGAATATAGCTAGTGTCCAATATGATGTAACTTCTCTTGTTCACGTGAGAAATGTTTGTTGTAATATAGCTGGTAAAGATGTATTCCAATGCTCTGTAACCTGCTTCATAAACCTTTCAGAAGGTGTGATTGGAGCTTTGATGTTATATCAAGCAGCACCTCACTCCAATAAATTCAAATTGGACTGCAAAGAGAATGACACTATTCTAAAGGGAGATACGGCCTTTTCCCAGAACATTTAACTTTCGGATCGAAGAGAAAGCTCCAAAGAACTTTCCATCTGGCACTATTTTTTTTCCTTCTTTAATGTTGCATCACTATTTATTGAACTTGTTAATGGGTCTCTCATAGAGCATACCCAAACAGTATCCTCATCACATTGATAGTGTACCACTGGGCAATTAACCTAGTAACATTCCATTCATAGTCTCCTAAATTATGCATGTGATACCTGCTCAGCAGACATTTAATTGTACAAACCAGATAACTCTTCACTGCGGTATTGTCTGCCTAGTCAGGAAAAGGGTATACTATTTAGGCAGCCCATTATATGATTTTTACTTTTTTCTGGGGAGGATCAAATGAGCAAATCTAGCTGCATTTCTAAAGTATCTCTGAAATTAGATTTCTCTAAGATGTGATACAGTAGTGGCTGTTGTTATGGTTCATTTTGTGCATAACAATTTTGCACAAGCAATCTTGTCAGAGCTTTCTGATGAAAAAACTTTGAATCTATCCATCTCCTTAATTCAACAGAATCAATGATAGGCAGACTCAAAGTAAAATGTAGGGGCCTACTTGGAAAGGGCTTTGCTGTGTCAAATAGAAAGAAATGTAATTTCAAGCTAGAAAGGAAATCAGCCGTCATCTAGTCTAACCACTCCATTTTACAGAGAAGTGAACTAAAGTCCAGACAGGTTATGAGCTGTTCAAGTTCACAAGTACAGTAGAGTGAGGATTTGAACTCAGGTCTTTCTCTGAGACTAGATTTAGACTCTTTCCACTTCAACATGCTGCACCCTAAATGATTCAACTCACTGAGTTTTTGTTAAATATTTACTATGAGCAAGAAGCCTTCAAAGGCACTAGATATATAAAGACAGAAACACAAAATACTTGTTCTCAGGTAGTTTATATTATCCTAGAGATTATAGCATATACACACGAGGAAATACAAGATAATGTGAGGCAAGAGAGAATATCTTTTGGAAGGGAGATAGGGAATAGAGATAGAAATAGAGAGATAGGAATAGAGGTAGGGAAGGTTTAATGGAAGAATCACCTGAGCTGAACTTTGAAGAAAGTTCATTATTTTGAGATGCAGAGACAATGAAGGAGTGAATTGTTGGCATGGGAGATGATGTATGTGATTTATTAAAGATAAAGTATTGAATTTGGTGAGAGGTTATTAGTCCAATTTTCATAGCATATGGGATGTGAAGGAAGTAATATGAAGTAATGATAGAAAGGTAGGTGGGAGCCCTCTTGTGTAGAACTTTAAATAGCAGACTGAAAATTTTATTATTTTTTAACCTAGAAGTAATAGGGAGCCAATGATGATTTTTTTGAGGAGAATGATGTAATCAGGTCTATACCTTAAAGAAAGTATTTTGGAAGTTGTATAGAAAATGGATTAGAAAAATGAACTCAAAAACATAGGGAGACCAATTAGGAGGCAAGATCATAGAGAAATGATGAGGGCATATGGTCAAGATGGTTTGAGTGGAGAGAAATGGATAGTTGTGAGAGATTTTGTGGAGTAAGAATGGACAAGATTTAACAGCTAATGAACTGTAGTGATGTAAGACAGAAAAAAATCAAGAATGGCTCTGACTTTAAAAAAATCTACTTTTGGGGGGAAGGATGTTGGTATCCTTTAAGGCAGAAATAGCAAATATGTTGTTATTTCCAACACTCCCAAATGCCAGATTAAAATGTAATTAGAAAATGTTTAACAAAATAAATAAAAATACAAGGTAATGTTCTGAGTCAATATACAACAAGGATCCTTGAATACCATTTTTTATTTAAGCTTGACATCATTGCTTTAAAAAATTAAGGATAGTTGAAGGAGGTGTAGGGAAGAAGGCACGAGTTAAATTTAAGACACGTGTTTAAACATTTTCTGGTGAGTTGTATTGTAATTAAATTTTCAAAGTGAGTAGATACATTCAATACATAGAGCTGGGATGAAATAATCCTGCATTATTAATGAGATTAAATAATTAGATATATAAATAAATTAAAGAAGCATTATGGCACAATGGCTAGAGGGCTGGCTTTGAAATGAGGAAGATATGGGTTCAATTCTTGCCTCTGACACAGCCTAGCCATGTGACTATAGGCATTTCATTTAAAATTTCAGTGTCCTGGGGCAATTCTCTAAAATAATAATTTTCAGATGAGTCACTAAAATGCATTGATTAGGGGAGGTTCTACAATGGGGAATCTCTATAGCAATGCAATCATAGGTCCAGATCAAACTAAATACAGAGAGAACTTTTCAATACCACCACTATACTATTATTTTGATGAAAATAAGTTTAATATACAAGATATGAATATACAAGATATGACTTTTTTCAAATAATTTAGCCTCTACAGATGTGATTGAATAAATAAATAGATGTTGTGGTACTAGTTACATAGATGGTGCAAACTTAATGAGTAATAGTTGAAATTCATATAGTTCCTTGAGAATTTCAGAGGACTTTCCCCATCACAACTTCAGAGTAGTACAAGCATTACAGAAGATATTCTCAGCATTTTTATTCTAATTTGTCAAATGAAATCCAATGATTCCATGAATTTAAATGATTTCCCCAGGTTGATGCAATCAGGATCCAAACCCATCATATCTGATTCACTTTCTCTATGATGTTACATTGTCTCAGTTCTTTAACTCTGTCGTGATGGTGTGATCACATACAACCTAAGATTGGATGGTTTCCTAGTTCTCCTTCATCTTTTCACATTTAAGATTAATTCCTAGAGAAACAAACCTAAACCCTTCAGAATCAGATCTTCATTCTTACTTACATGTCATTAAATTTTCCTTGCTGGAGATGGGGGAGTCTTCAAATTCTTATTATCATGTAAATCCCAAAGAAGCCAAATATACTCCAATGTTGCTCACAATTGCTACATGTCATAGAGATATGAAATCCATCATCTCTAAATTACCAGGTTTACATATTCTGAAGACTCCCATCTCATCAGGACTTTGAAAATACAATGACATAAGATCTTGGAGCTTAAGGGAACAAATTTCATTTACTCCAACTTCCTTACTTTATAAGGAAGGGAAACTGAAGGTTAGGGACATGAGTTGCTAAGAATTATACTGCTTATTGAGTAGCATAGTTTGGAACAGAGCCAGTCAGGCAGTCAACAAACCTTTTTGCATGTCTACAATGTGCCAATAACAACATTAAGCATTAGAGTCGCAAAGAAAGGCAAAAGACGGTTCTTTCTATCTAGAAATGCCCAGTCTAATGGAAGAAATACAATGAAAAAAACTATGTACAAACAACCTATACATAGGATAAATTATAAATATTCAACAGAGGAAAGTAATTTGCATTAAGGGGATCAGAAAAGGCTTCTTGAAGAAGGTTGGGTTTTTATCTAGGACTTGAAAGAAGTAAGGAAGGCAGAAGGCAAATATGTGGAAGGACAATATTCTAGGCATGGAAGAGTAGCAAGTAAAAATGGATAGAGTCAGTATATAGAGTAACTTGTCTGAGGAACAGCAAAGAGGATTATATGACTGGAATTCAAAGTACATGGGGCTGAGTAAGGTCTAAGAAGACAAGAGATCTGAATTGCATGATTTTCAAATCAAAGAGTCAGAAGGCACCAATAAGAAAGCCAGCTCAGTAAGCTCTTCAGGAACTTTAGGTTCTAATGTCAAACCACTGCTGGTCCTACAGGGGATGAGGCACTGAAACTCCCTTCCCAATTTAGGGGAACCTCTGCTCTGGATGCAGGCATATGGTTTAGACCATGTTCCTTCCAAGGAATGCTTTGCCTCTGATTAGAGGTATTAGGTTTCATTTTTTCATAATCTTAAATAATCAAACTCCCACCCCAATACCACAAGGACAATTTTTACTTAAAGTTATAGTACATGTTTCTTTAAAAGATGGAACTACATATGTATTTAATATATACTGTGAATCACATATACAACTGATATTTATTGCCTACATCCAAAAGAAAGCTTAAAAAAATGCACAAGCATTTCTGAGCATTTGACAAAAAAAAAAACCCAAAAACCAAACCCTAAACTTAAAACAGGCCTCATTAACATATTGTTACAATAGGCTGGAAGCCTGATCAGCGTCATCAGAATATACTGTAATGCAGTTTGTAAGACTGCTAATTAAGCATTTTACATTTCTGCATTGTCTAATCTTTTGGAACATGAATGCTAGTAAAATATTCTAGTCTGGGCCAAACCTCTTTCTTCTTCATGCATACTGGACTAGTTTCTGAGGACTACTCTCACTGATTCCATTCAGCTCTGACCTAGTGGAATACAGGATCTCCAGATCATCTAAATTCACATGATATAAGCCTGGCCAGATGAATCTCAAGATAGAAATTCTTTTATATTAGATCAGGAAAGAAGAAAGATAAGAGAGATACCTCAAACTCAGTTTGAGGCTTACGTAAGCTTGACATATACTTTATAAACCAAGTTCTCATGACTACATGGAAGGTGGGTTAGGTGACAGGACAAGTCACCCTTGTCTTCCTCCCGTCCCCATCCCCATCCCCCGTGAAGATGCTCAGGACAATCTTGCTATGATTGACAACTGAAAAGGAATAGTCTTAGAATGGGTTCACTCCCTTATATCTTCTGTCATATCAAAGAGCACATCTTTTAGTCCTAGGATACACATAGGTAGAAGAATGCCCCAAAACACTCATGTGGGTGAAGGAAACCAGGAATGGCAAATCTGAATGTGCTTGATGGGATTTTAATTATGAGAAGTTCAATGTGTATTGTACAGAAAGGTCCAGAAAATAATCTCTTCTAAATCTCCCTGATAATTGTTTACCAATAAATCCATAAATAAAAACAGTTTGGCAGAGAGAAACTAGATATAGACCAAAATCTCACATTGTATACCAAGATAAGGTCAAAAAGGATTTAGTCATAAAGTGTGATGCCATAAGCAAATTAGAGAAGCATGAAATAGTTTACCTGTCATATATATGGATAGGGAAAGAATTTATAGCTGAAGAAGAGATAGAGAACATTATGGGAGGTAAAAAAAATAATTTTGATCACATTGAATTAAAAAGAGTTTTCATAAACTGATGCAGCCAAGATTAGAGTGAAAACATAAAATGCGAGGCCGAAGGTTTTCTGATAAAACCTCCTCAAATGTATAGAGAATTAAGTCAAATTTATAAGAATACAAGTCATTCCCTGATTGATGAATGGTCAAAGGATATAAACAGGCAGTTTACAGATGACGATATCCGTGCTATCTACAATTACATGAAAAACTGCTTCAAATCACTATTGAGTAAAGAAATGCAAATTAAAACAATTCTGATGTACCACCTCACACCTACCAGATTGACTAATATGACAGTAAAGAAAAATGACAAATATTGGAGTGGGTGGAGGAAATTTTTGACACTAATGCACTTGTTGTAGAATTGTGAACTCATCCAACCATTTTGGAAGGCAATTTGGAACTATGCCCAAAAGACTAAAACCAAGAATACCCTTTGACCCAGCAATACTACTTCATCTGTATGCCAAAAAGAAGACAAAAAAAAAAAGGAAAATTACCTATATGTAGCACCTCTTTTTGTGGTGCAAAAAATTAGAAATGGAAGGGAAGCCACCAATTGGGGAATGGCTGAACAAATTTGTGGTATATGATTGTGATGGGATACTATTGTGCTATAAGAAATGATGAGCAGGGTGATTTTAGAAAAACCCAGAAAGACTTACGTGAACTGATACAAAGTGAAGGAAGTGGAACGAGGAGAACATTGTATATAGCAAAGGCAAAATTGTACAATGATCAACTGTGAATAACTTAGCTATTCTGAGCAATAAAATGATCTAAGACAATTAAAGTCATGATGAAAACTTCTCTCCACCTCCAGAGAAAGTACTGATGGAATCTAAAAACAGATGGAAGCATGCTCTTTTTTTAAGCTTTATTTTTCTTGGTTTTTTTTGCCTGTATTTTCTTTCACAACATGACTAATTTAGAAGTGTGTTTTCCTTAAATGCACATGTATAACCTACATCCAATTGTTTGCTTCATCACTGAGGAGCAGAGTGGAGGAGATTAATTTGGGAACTCAAAGTTTAAAAAAAATTAAAGTTAAAAATTATCTTTATATGTAATTAGGAAAAAATTAAATACATAAAAATAAATCAGTAATCAATAAATCACCTATTATGTGCCAAGGCACTGTCATAATTTCTAGGGATACAAAAAAGGCAAACAAAACATTTTCTATTCTATCTTGGAGACTATATAAAACCACTGGAGTTTATTGAGTAGAGGGGTGACATGGTCAGACCTGTGCTTTAGGAAAATCACTTTAGTAGATGAATTGAGGATGTATTAGAGTGGGGAGAAATTTGAGGCCGATTGACCCTTCAGCAGGCTATTACAGTAGTCCAGGCATGAGTCCAACTGCACTAGAGTGGGAGCAGTGTCAGAGGAGAGAAGGGGACATATTCAGTTGATGTTACAAAGGTAAAATCAACAGGCCTTAAAAACTGATTGGATATGAGAGTAAGAGTTACCAAATCAAGGATAACACCTATGTTATCATCCTGAGGAACTGAGAGGATGCTGTTGCCCTCTATAGGAGGGTGGAAAGATTTAGGAGGAAAAAAAATTAGTTCACTTTTGAACATATTGAGTGAAAATGTCTACTGGACATGCATTTTGAAATGTCTGAAAAGCAGGCAGAGATATTAGAATAGAGGTCAGCAGAGAGATTTGGGCAGGATAGGTAGAGTTGAGAATCATTAACATACAGAAGGTAATTAAATCCACAAGAGCTGATGAAACCATATGAAGTAGTAAAGAGGAAGAAGAGAACAGGGCTGAGGGCAGGACCCTGAGAGATATCTAGAATTAAAGGGCATGATCTGGATGAAGATCAAGCAAAGGGGACAAAGAAGAAGTGGCCAGCTAAATAGGAGAACTGGGAGAGAGTAATGTCCAGAAAACCTAGAGAGAAGAAAATGTTGAAGAGGAGAGACTGATCAACACTATCAAAAAGTGAAGACAGGTCGAGGAGAAAAGGTCTATAGACTTAGCAACTAAGGGATATTTAGTAACTTTGGAGAGAGAAGTTTCAATAGAATGATAATATTGGAAGCCAGATAGTAATGGTTAAGAAGAGAGTGGGAAGAGAAAAAGTGGAAACACTTTTTGTAGACAGCCTTTTCAAGGACTTTATCTACAAATGGCAGAAGAGATATAGGATGATGGTAGGGATTGAAAGATCAAGTGAGTTTTTTCATGATGAGGGAGAGATGGACATGTTTATGGGCAATATGGAATGAGCTATTAGACATGGAAAATAAGTGAAAGAGTGGAGATGACAGAGGGGATAATGTACTGGAGGAGATGGGATAGATTGTTTGAGCAAGTAGAGAGGCTAGCCTTGGCAACCAGTAAGCCATTTCATCTTCTTAGGCAATAATGAAGAAGATAGTGGCAAAAGGCATTTGAGTGATAAGAGATAAAGAAGAAAGGAGAAGAGGGAGCTCATTGTGAATTTTTTCCCTATAAAATATAAGGCAAAGTTCTCAGCTGAGATAGTGCAAGAACAGGGAACCATAGGAGATTTGAGGAGGAATGAAACAGTTTGGAAGAACTTCTGTGATGAGTACAATAGTGATTTCGTAAGGGAGATATAGTATGATTGCCTAGTGGAAATAAAGACCCAGTTGAGATTATGTAACATGCATTTGTAATGGACTCAGCCAGAATTGTTGCATTTTTTTTTCTTTCTCCAGTTTCCTTCAGTAGCATTGTGTAGAAGCAAATGTGGTGAATGGTGAGAGTGATCTAAGTCTGAGGTTTGGCTGGGTGGAATCAGTGCTGTGATGAGGCAACCAAAGATTCAGGAAAGGAGGCCAGTGTAAAGTTGAATTGATTCACCAAGGAGTCAATTTGGGGAAGAGAGAAGAGAGTAGCTAGTAAAAGAGAGATGATCTGGCTCAGAGCTTTGCCTCAGTCTGTTATTGTAGGTTAGACAATTTTAATCCTCACCTTAATGGCACCCTGAGATGGGACTTTGATGTGTGGACCTCAACCTCTTTAGGTTGGCCCCTGCAAGCAAACCAAAAAGGAAGTGCATACTGGGTCAAATTTTCAACCATGGTTTCCCCATGGACACTGGCCCTAGGAGGTTTGACTTCCCTTGCTGTCTGCACCCAAATTCTCTGAGCCTGAGGTAAGTATCTTCAAGATTGGAGAAAATTCATTTTATTTAAGAAGGGTCCCCCATTGGTCTAAGAGGACTAATTGAATTTGTGCCTAATCTGCCTAAATTTATAAGCTCTGGAGCACTCAAATTCTATTTTTATACAAATTATGTGGCCATAATTTTGACTTTTTATACACAGGCTACTGGGTTCCCCCCCCCATTTTTCAGTTTGTTAATATCAGGGAGATTCAGCAATGGATTTGCTAGTTCTTCATTTTCAGCTAGCTAGCCACCTAAAACTTCCTGTTGGCAAGGTTAAAATAGATCTTTTGCCTTTAAATTCTTTTAACAAGGAGTAATTAATCATTTTTTTTGTCATCAGTAGAGAAATCTCTCAAACTGGTTGAGAGGGAGCTTTCAGTGGCTCAGTGGGGTGAGGAACCCATCCAGAGGACCCTATGATTAGTCTCTTGTTGGGTAGGGCTTTCCCTACCTAGAGTGATTCCCCACTCTAGGGCTCTGACACCACCTAGAAGGATCAAGAATTCAGGCCAGACCCAGTAGCCTTAGGGGAGAGATTTTTTCAACTCAACAGTAAATGCTCAAGGCTGTGGCAGTCCTGGGAGCAATCCCACCCTCTTTTGACCTGAGAAAAAGGCTCTTTTTGTTTTTACACATATAAGGAAAGGAAAAGTTTATTTTCACTTATATTTGCTTAGGATTAAGTCAGTTATTGATAATCACTAAACTACATTTTCAGAAAGTTTTAAAGGAAAGTAGGTATAAAATTTTGCTGAACATTCACTTGTAAAGGACCTTTAGTCCCTAGTTGACCAATTTTAGCACCCTAGAAGTTAAGCCCAGAAATTAAGAATTGACAATATTGGAAACTTTGCAAAAACAAATCCCTGAGTATTAACAGTGTTAGCCATAGGAAAGATAGCCATGGGAAGTGAAAATCAGGTGGGTAGATTACCTCCCTTGATTCATAATGAAAGAGGTATCACCTCTAGTGCCTTCAATTGGGGAACTTCTCAGACAGAATAGGGTGAAAGGTGGGTATCTTGGGAATCCAGTCCAATTCTTTCAGGAGAAGTTCCTCCGAAGAGTGCCATCCTGGTTGGGGATACCCACAGGAGATATAGGTTTAAGCATAAGGAGAAATGCACCCCATTGGAACAAGGGTGAACTCCCTGTCAGGGGATGATTAAAGAAAGAGCTATTAAACTGTGTGAAGTTTGGTTTGAGATTACAAAGAGCTTAGGGAATTGTTTTAGTCAAAACAGGGAATTTTTGATTACTTAGAAAGTTATGGAATTTTCTTGAATAACCCCCTAAAATCAGCTTAGAATAAATGAACCATTGATATTTGCAAATCCTTTATCAGTTTCAATTTTTCTTCCTGTGATTATACTTTGGCAAAAAGTCCAGTTCAGGGGTGGGCAACCTGCTGCCTGGAGGCCACATGTGACCTTCTGGGTTCTCAAGTGCAGGCCCTTTGACCGAATTCATTTTTCATAGAACAAATCCTTTTAGTGATTTAGTGACCTCCAGGTAGCAGTTTCCCCACCCAGGGTCTAGAGGAATGGAACTTTAACTAGCTCTTCTATCTACTAGTACTTTGTTCTAAATACAAAGTGAACTTTAAATGGGTGAGCCCAATTGTCAAATTAGACTAAAGCAATTTGTTCTTACTTAACTACATATTTTATTGATAAGATTCTAAAAACATTAATGTAATTAGGAAACAGAAGAATCATCTTACCCTGACAACAGGACTCCAGGTGTAAGATGGTCATAAGTTCTATACTTAATAGAGAAGATAGGTAAGATCTTGACTTCAAAATATCTTAGAGAAAAACTTAGAAGTTCGGGCTTGATTTAATGTTGTGTTTTGCTATATGTTCTGTGTGTGTCTGTTTGAATTTAAGTTTAGGAATAGTGGTTCTTATTCAAATAGAAAGGGAACTTACAAATTAAGAAAATCTTAAAGAGAATGGAAATATGTGTCTGATTTTTCTGTGCTATTCGTGCTTTCTGCTAACCTATAGCCAGTAGGTGTTTCACCTATGACTTTTCTTTCGGCATGATCAAGCAAAATCAATAAATTATAAAAACAAACAAACAAAAAAAACCTTTTTAAAAAAGTTCAAAAGAGGACAAATATCTAATTTTTTTTCTGTTTCCAACACTGGCCATGTTGGAGATTGCTGGGATGAAAGACAGATACAGAAATTAATTGAAAATTAAGATACAAAAAAATGATTAAAAACCAAATTTGTGAAAAATATAATCAAATTTCTTTCATTTCTAAGTTATAATTTGGATATCTTTATAAAACATTTTGATGAACTTATGAGATACTACTAAACTCTGCAGAGTTCAATGAAAACAAAAACAAGTTATTCTTTAAAAGGGACCTTTTAAATGATCAGAGATTGATTTAAAGCTGAAGTTTGCATTTAAAGAACTATCTTATTAGTCATGAAATATGTTCAGGAGAGGTTCAGTGAAATAGGAATTCTATCAAGTGTTAAAAATTTAGGACATAGTGTATGAGAAATTGAGTAGTTCTGCTACTATACAATACATATTGTATTGACTCTTTTTGCATAAGAACCTTTCATCTACCCCAAAAAAAATGCTGTCATGTCTCCATACAACTTTATTTTCATCCAGCTAAACATTTCCATGCCCTTTGCTGATGTTTGAATCCCAGAAGATAATGGAAAAATTACCTGTACATTCTGGACAATGTGACTCTGTTATTGAAGTTTTTTTTTTAGTACTATCATTA
Source organism: Phascolarctos cinereus (assembly GCF_003287225.1). Taxonomy (NCBI): domain Eukaryota; kingdom Metazoa; phylum Chordata; class Mammalia; order Diprotodontia; family Phascolarctidae; genus Phascolarctos; species Phascolarctos cinereus. The sequence goes on along the minus strand of NW_027555847.1, from coordinate 48,818,411 downwards.
TTATTATTTTTGCCCACTATGACACATTGTTAAATCCTATCGAATTTGAAGTCCAGAAACACCTACATATATTTTAATACCAAGTAGTGTCTAGAAACATCTCTCCTGTTTTATATTTGTACAATTTTTCATTAAGCCAAATGAAAGACTACTTTTTTTTCTATTGAATTTCATTTAAAAAAATTGGCCTCATAGTCCTAATCTTGGAGATGTTTTTGAGTGCTGGTTATGTTTTTGGGCTTCAGTCAGAGATCTATCTCAGTTTTATGTTAGTTAAAATTATGACAAGCATGTAAATATGTTATCCTTCCCCTGCCATATCTGAACATCTGAAAGGACAACTAGGAGGCAGTTTGGTGGATAACTAGAGGTGATTACTTCCAAAAAAACATTCCTTGATCCATTTCATTTCCACTTTATTATATGAATAATGAATGACGTGATCACATATGCTGTTCAAATCCTGTGAATGCAAAGGGGTTTGAACTGAGGAAGGGTAGCTCAGATAGGATAGGAGCTTATGGGCTACATAAATACAGAAGATGATTTTAATATTCTAAGCAATATTCCATTTCATTTCTTAGGTTGAATTTAGGCTTAGTGCAGATTAATTCAGACTATTTAGTCCAATGTACAGTCCTGATCTGGGTGGGAAATAACCTAGGCGTTTGTTGGTTGACTTCTCTCTTGTGGCTAGAATGGATATTATAGCTTCTTAGGAGGGGTATCATATATGCACCAGAGAGAAGTTTCAAGACTGTGTTTTGAGGACAGCATCACCTAATGGGTATCATCATACTGTACTCCTTTGATGGATAATTAATACAGGGACATACTGTCATCATAAAAAACTTAAAGGATATAGCTGGGGACAACTGTATCACAGATATAACAACCATATGCATTTGCAACTAGTTACTAAACAAATGTATAGGTTGGTAGTTTCTGGCTTGACCTGGGAGGGCAATCAATCAATTAAGAAACATTCATTAAGTGCCCACTATATGCCAAGCACTGTGCTAAATGATGGGGATACAAAAGGAGGTAAAACATAATTCCTGCCCTCAAGAAACTCACAATCTAATGGGGGAGACAATATAAATATATACATATGTGTATATATGTATGTATATATATATGTATGTATATATATATGTATATTATATATATATATATATATGTATGTATATATATATGTATATATATATGTATATATATATGTATATATATATATATATATATACACACACACACATACACACACACACATACATATATATACACACACAAACAAGTTATATAGAAGATAAATAGGACATAATAGGGGGAAGATATTAGAATTTAGAAGGACTGGGAAAGATTCCCTGTAAAATATGGGCTTTTAGTTGAGACTCAAAAGAATCTTGGGAAGTCAGTAAGTAGAGTTGAGGAAGTAGAGCATTCCAGGCATAGGGAGAGCCAGAGAAACTGCCTAGAGCCAAGATTGGAGTTTCTCGTTCATGGATCAGCAAGGAGGCTAGTGTCACTGGCTTGAAGTGTGCTTCTAAGATAGTAAAGTATGGAAGACTGGAAATGTAAGAGAGGACTAAGTGATGGAGGGCTTTGAATGCCAAACAAAGGATTTTATATCTTTCTTATCCTGGAGGTGATAGGAAGCCAGTGCAGTTTAATGATTGGGGTTGAAGGAGAGCTCCATGATTAAGAGAAATGTTTAGAAATTACAAGAGGAGAATTTTATTTTAATATGAGGGGAAAAATTCTTAATAACTATAATTTTCTCAAAGTGGGATTGTCTCTCTGAGGAGATAGTGTCTCTTCATTGGAGTTCCTTAGGCAGCGAATAGTTGACTGTTTGTCAGGAATATTGAAGTGAGAATTTTTGTTTAGGTCCTTGTTAGGCTTGATTGCTTTCCAGTTCCCAGCATCTGTAATATACCAGCATTAATATCAACATCTATATCTATATATAAAATATATTATATATTCTATATATGTAATATACAAATATGGCAATAATGCAATGTATTATTTTTTCCCATTCTTTTTATCTTCCTTTCACAAACACCTTGCCATTTTCTTTTGGTGTTTTCAAAATTATGTCCTCTCCATTATATATTACTTTCATACATGCTTCTTCTTACCAATTCCATTTTTATAATACCTATGTCCAGCTCATTATATAGTCCACCCAAGATCTGAGTTGTTAGCATGAAAATGTGATAAGCTGATCAGTCTAAAAATGCTGACAGAAATGCTCCTATTTTTGTTGGGGGTGAAGTCTATCTGCTATCCCATCCTCATCTCTGTATGCTCTTCTGTTGAACTGACTTAGTAGGTTCTCACATTAAACTTTATACAAAGTCTTTTAAAAATTTATTTCTGTCCTCTGTTTTTTTTAGGTGAGATTTATAATCTTATACTACTTTCTTCCCGTTGCCTACTGAATAAAATATATCTTCTTTTGTCCTAATATTCAAAACCCTATGTAATCTAGCTCCACTCACCTTTCTGTGGTTGTTATGCAACAACTCCTATTCTCGTACTCTATAGTGAGGCAATTAATGTTTATTAAGTGCCTACTATGGGGTAGATATTGTGCTAAGAAATGCAAAAGACAGTATGTTTCCTTGAGAAGCCCACAATCTAACAGGTAAGTTCTATATACCAAACAGGTATGCACAAATAGGGGAACAGTGAATAGAACACCAGGCCTGGAATCAGGAAAATCTGCTTTCAAATCTAGCCTCAGACACTTACTAGCTGTGTGACCCTGGACAAGTTACTTAACCTTGTTCGCCTCAATTTCCTTACCTGTAAAATGAGCTGGAGAAGAAAATGGCAAATCACTTCAATATCTTTGCCAAGAAAACCCTAAATTGGGTCACAAAGTGTCATACATAACTGAACAACAGAAACAAATGTGAAATACAAGGTACAGATATGACAAATTGGAGCTCATCAATAGAGAGAAGGTGGTAGCATTAAGAACTGGGAAAGGCCTTCTATAGAAGGTAAGAAGAACTGGGAAAGGCCTTCTATAGAAGGTAGGATGTTAACTAGAACTTGAAGGAAGCCAGAGAATTCAGGAAGCAGAGATGAGGAAGAAGAGCATTCTATGCATGAGGACACGAAGTGAAAATACCAGGAGTAAAATTATCCTCCCCATTGTTCCATGATTCTTTCCCTCTTTGTGAAATCTATGCTATTCCCATGACAGGAAATGACTTTCCTTATCATTATTCTTCCCATTCTAGTTTCCTTCCATATCTTCTGTTAATGCTGTCTATAAATCTCCAACTATAAGTGATTTCTGACTTCTTGAACCTCAGGCTACTCTGTTTGACTACTCTATGTGCTTGGCCCATCATGAACTTGCATATAGTTCTATTTGCATATATTTACTCACCTCCTTTCCCCCAACTCGCGAGCGCACACACACACACACACACACACACACACACACACACACACACACACACGCACCCCAGACACTTGGCATTTAGAGATTTGATGGCAGAGACATGATTTTTTTTTTGTCTTCATGTCCCTAGCACCAGTCATAGGGTTTTGCCCAATATATTTACCAAGTAGATCTTAATATCATAGCAAGTAGCTATTAGTTTTATTGTTATTTTCTGGTTTGCAAAATGCTTTCCATGTGTTATCTCATTTGATCCTTACAACAACTTTGGAAGGTAGCTACTATTGTTACCTCCATTTCACAAATGAGGAAATTAAAGTTTAGAGATAGTAAGTGCCTTGCCCAAAGTCACATAACTAATAATTGGCTGAGCCAGTATTCAAACTCACATCTTTATACCTCTAAGCCCAACACTCTACCCACTGTGCCATTTAGCTGCTTTTTTGTGAATATATAGTTACATGTTGTCTACACCAATTAAAATGTGAACAATTTGAGATCAAGGATAATTGTTGCCTTTTTTCCACACCTTATTGTTAGGACACTGACTGGGACATAGTACATACTTAATAAATGTTTGTTGACTGACTGAGTTGAATTGACCAACTGAAAGCCAGAATTGATAGCAAGTTGTTACTCTTAGCTCTGTATTCGTTCCATCACACCACGTTGCCACAAAAGTTTATATGCCTTCGATTTTGTTTTAGTCAATAAAACATATACAGTCATTTTGAAAGTACTAGTACTGCCCTAGTTATGAGAAGCCTGCTATATTATTGATACTGTAATTCAGTAAATGACTATTACTCTCACGTTGCTACATCTTCTTGAGAGTTGGTAATTATTCAGTGAATGCAGAATTGTAAAGTGTCAAGGTGAGTAACTCAAGAGATTGAACAAGATATCATTTCACTTTAACAATTAAAATATGTTGCCTTACCTGTCACAATGTTGCAGTTTGGGGTGCTGGGAATCCCAAAATGCAAGGGTAGAGGGTGAATCTGTCTCAGAAGAGTTTGACCACTCAAGCCTTCTTTCAGTCAGAGTAGCAAGGTTTATTGTATCACCAATAGAAGCATGGGAGGTTCTAGTAAATCTGTGCAATTTAATGGGAGTAAGGTTGGTATTTGTATATAAGAAAAGATAGCAGATCTGGAAGGGATTAAGGAGTGGTAAATGGCCTGGGATGGGCCAGTTGTAGATAATGAAAGAAGTTAAGTAGTCTGGGATGGGTCAGAGGACCACAGTGAAAGTATTGCTGTTTGGGGTGTGGGGAACCCTGAAATGCAAGGGTACATGGGGTCTACCTTGAAATAATTCGACCACTCAAATTTTAGCCAGACTATTGAGGTTTTATTATAATACTGATGAGGATGGAACTGATATTTTTATGCAGAAAAGGACTTTGAGAAGATCTGGATGGGATTAAGGAATGGCAAGTAACCTGGGGTGGGCCAGGTGCAAACAATGAAAGAAGTTAAGTGGTCAGTAGGAGAGGCACAGTGAAAAGGTAGTTAAAAGGATTATGAATTATTAAGGGGGACTGAGACAGAGCAGTTGCCTCAGGTGAAATGCCAGGGTGGGAAAGCTCAGGGGCTTTTAGGGGTCTAGGTCCCAAAACATGGTCTTTTCCTTTTAGGGGTCCAGGTCCCATAACCCCATCAACAATGCATCTACTCTTAATTTTAGGGATAAATCTGGCTGATAATATGAAAGTCTCATTTAAATAACTAAAACAATATGATATTTACTTAGCACCTACTGTATGCCAAGGACCATTCAAGATGCTTTTGCAGAAGTACAATTTTAATCATACACAATTCCAAGTTAAAGGAGTTCCTAATTTGCTATGAGGATAAGACATTGAGATGGAAAGCCTCTTATCACTACATTGAATGAAAGTATATTAAAGAGCTACAAAATAAAATGCAATGTGAATCCAGAGCAGAAATGTCCTTGCCAGTTGGCAGGAAGGAGAAATGAGATGGGCTTAGGGGATATCAGGCTACTTATGGGAGATGATATTTGATATGACCTTTAGAGAATGGACAGAAATATTAAAGTAAGGATCAGTTGAAACAGAAAGTATTTAAGAAAAATAAAAGAAAACTTAGGATGAACATAAGTGTTATGTTCAAGTTTTATTGAAGGGCTATCATTTGGAAAGGAGATTCAGCTTATTCTTCTAGCCCCATGAGGGAAGAATTAACTTGGAAGTTTCAAAGAGGCAGGCTTAAGCCTGCTTTAAGGGTGGAGGAGGGGGAAACTTCCTAATGATCACACCTAGCTTTGGCTCCAAATGGGTTGTAGAGACCTTCAAATAAAATCATGACTCTGCATTTGTTGGGTGTTTTATGACCCATTGTGTTTTGTATAAGATAGACAAGATGGTTTTTGAAGTCACTTCCAAATCAGAAACTGTGATTAATCAAGGACATATCTGATCAGAAATAATGAAGATGAAATGAGAAATGGACAGCCTGAAAGATGTAGTAGTATTCTTGAAATGTTAAGACGAATCAGAACAAGGCCTCTAGTTTATTGACTGTTTTTTCTATGGATGATCTATGCAATGACATGGATAAGAGTCTTACAGGATGAATAGATGAAGCCTAAAAGTATGTACTGGAGGATTATGGTATTATACAGTTTCTTTTTTTACTACATATTTTCAATAACTTTCTATTGTGAGCATACAAAGCTCAAAGTGACGAGATTAATATTAAGGAAAATCCTCAGTGCCTTTAACTTAGACATTTGTGATACTTGTCACTTTTCTGAGCCCCGAGAGTTTATAGAAAGTGGCAGGGTCTTGAAAGTCAGGCCACTTATAGCACATCACCAGCTATTTCATAAATCACAGATATTATCCCTCAATTTCAAATTTAAATTTAACTTATATCAAGGAGATTCCAGTATCTTTTCTTATATGAATCTAAATGATAGATAACACGGTCTACCTGGATTTATTCTTCCTAGTCCAGATACAACTTATTTCACCACCTCTCCCCAAAAAGAGTTGATTTGAGATTATTTGACAGCCATCCAATAGTTATGACTGGCTTCAGGATAATGTGAAGTTTTCACATGCCATCATGGCTGCCTGAGCTCAATAACCTCAGGTCAGTGAGGTAATTAATCTTTCCAATATCTAAATTCATCAGTTTCTAACCGAAGGATAAAAGAGTTTTTGTCATTATTTTAACCACTTCACCACAAAAAAAGCCAAGATTACACAGAGGAAGTTTCCAAATGGAAGGAGTTTTAATTGAATTGTGCCTTTGACACTTTCAGAATTATCATGAGACTTCAAAATACACCAGAGGATATGCAGTGCACATGTGGTTCTGTTCCTTTGCTCTTTCAAAATAAAGACTACCTTCCAACCTGAAGACCATAAGGAAAAAAAAATAAAAAAACATGATTCACAGGTAAAGTCTTTTTTTCTAAAATGCCTGTAAACTGGTTCTGAAAAATATAATATCTGAAATGACCTTATCAATATGGTAAGTTGTTCCTTTACTTGAAACATATACTTTCTTGATTTCTGATGCAAAGAGACTAAAACTTTCCATGCAGATTCACAAACGTATTTCATGATCCCTAAAGATTTATTTATCTAGCTCAAAGCACTGGTCTGCAAATTTTTAGGTTGGATTCAGTTGAGTGAAATGTAGAAGTAAAATTTTTTGGCTAACTAAATTGGCTTATCTATTCATGGTTTATAATTCATGAAATTTGTTTTCATAATATTTATATTTCTCTTGATGCCCTTTTACTTAACACTGTAAGAAAACATGTAAGATGCATCTATGGTCATGATTTCTTTTGCCTAAAATCTATGTAAAAGAATTTGACAAATTAAATTTGATCATCATGAGACTATTGGTTCAGGGTATGAAAGAAATTATGTTATGAGTAAATTCAAGCCTTAAATTAAATAGAAAGCATGGCATTAGTTTTAAGCCACAGATTTTCACAGATACCAGCTGCAATATCACTAAGAAACATATAGCAAAATGACCAAAAAAAAAAAGGAAAAGAATGGAAGAGGAGGAAAAAAGAAAATTGTGCACCCCCCCCACATATTTTAGAGTACAAACTTTTATCCTGTTATAGGGTGATAGAATAGTGTTCAGGTCCAGTAATTGTGAATTATAGCTAAAGAAGGGTAACAAATACTACTGATGATTACAATTACATCACATTTTCATATAATGCACTTCACAAAATAATTTCCTCAGAATAATCCTGTAAGGTTGATAATGAAAAAAATACTATTTGTATTTTATATGAGGAAACTGATGCTCAGATAGGTTAAGTGACTTGCTCATTGTAAACATGTCTAGTAAGTACTAGAGGCAAAACTTGAACAAGGTCTTTGGATTCTGAGTCCATGGCTGTTGCTGCAATGTTACAATGCTTCTCAAGGAATTTCCAAACTTCATCTATCTAAACTATCTCAGAAAGCAATAGGCTAGTGTAGAGTTTGGAGAATAGTGATTTGGGTGTAACTGCAAAAACACAGAACAAATGTGACCACTTTCAGTATCAATATATAAGGATTGAGCTGAGTCTGCATAGGCCTAGAGCTAGCTATTATTATCAGCATGATGGGAGATTAACATATTGTTTACCTTCATCAAAATATCAAGTCATCCTAGTGGGGAAGAGGAAAATAAAATTTAAAAATAAAGAAAAATATTGTCTTAAAATATTTGCTGTGCTGGCTAGGTAAAGCTGAAGTCTGACTCACACACACATACGAAACCAACATATTTTGCTTTAGGTCATACAGGTACTAAATATCAGAGTCAAGATTTAAATCCACATCTTTAGCCTACAAATCCAGTATTTTTTCCAACATAACAATCTACCTCAATGTTTATTTTAAATAAATTCAATATTTTGTTTTTCCTAATTACATGTAAAATTTTTAACATTGGGTTTTTCTAACATTTTAAAGTTCTAAATTCTCTCCCCGTCCTCCATCAAGAAGGCAGGCAATTTGATATAGGTTAGGCAAAAAAGCAAAAGAACGACGAGAACAACAACAACAACAACAACAACAACAACAACAAAACTCAAAAGAAAAATAAAGAAAAAGTATGCTCCAACCTATATTCAGACACCATCAGTTCTTTCTCTGAAGATGGACAGCATTTTTTTTTTATCATAAGTCCTTCAGAATTGTATTGGGTCATTGTATTGCTTAGAATAGCTAAGTCTTTCACAGTTGATCATGTCTTTTCTCTGCCATCTTGATTCTGCCCCCAAAGCTGCCTTAATGTTGAAGCTACCTTGACCTGCAAAGAAAGAATATAGAAGAGGACTAATTACAGATCCTAGGGATCTGTCTTCAGAGGTCAGGAAAAACATAACTAACCAGTGAAGAATTCAGAAAAGTAGTGTTTAGAAAAAAAAATTCAGAGAACCAATTTAATTCCACTAAAGAAACATTTATCAAGCACATTCTATGGGCAAGCAACTGTATTAGGTGATAAGAATAAAAAGACAAAACAATTTCTTCTCTCTGGATGATTAACTTTTTTTTTTTAATTTCAAAAATGAGAATGTTTCCAGAAAGGGGTGATGCTGGTCCACGGTATCAAATACTACCAAGATGTTTTTGCTTCAAGGTCATCTCTCTACCATATTGTTTACATTAAATTTCTCTTTTTCTAAACAAATATTGATAGCTATTTTATGAAGTCATGCCATAGCCAAGACCTAAAAATTCCAGGATTTCTCTTCTCTTACAGATATGGAATATAACAGAAACAATAGCTTTTGGAAACTAAGGGATTTTCTTCTAATAAATGACAGTCTGTTGTTCACTCTATTAAATTTTTAGCAATGTTCATTATAGTCAGTGTTTCAATTATAGGGAAATACACAGTTTAGTAGAATATTGGATACACTGTATATATATATGGGAGGCCCACTACAGTAAACCCGTATGTAGAGAGGTAATGGGGCTTATTGATTGTATAGAGTGTTGAACTATGTGATTCTAGGCAATTTATTTAGCCTAGCTGAGCCCAATTTTTCATCTGTAAAATGGGCATAATAAGAATAAGGTAGTTGTGTAGCTCAAGTCAAGCAAAATTTGTGGAACATTTTGCAAATGTTAAAGTTCTTAGAGGTCTGTATTTAAACATTTTTATAAGATCTAGATGATCTAGAGCTAGAAGGGGCTTCAGATATGATCTAGTCCAGAGGTATCAAATTCACCCCAACAAAACTCCCAAGTAGGGACAACAACCACATTCAAATGTATTTGGGAAGTGACTCTCAAAATAAATAAGAATACATTACAAGAGAGATAATATTAAATTATGTTGTTGTTGTTTTTAAATCAATATGTGTGGCCAGTTCCTACTTGCATTTTATACCCCTAATCTAATTTAATGCCCTTTTTGAGAGATAAGGAAACTGAAACCCAAGAAAGTTAAATGACTGGTCCAAGGTCATGCAGATAGTTTATATCTTTGCACCCATATTCCCTGATTCTAAGGTTGGAACTATACACTCTGTCAGATCTAGGGCACCACTGAAAAAATGATAAATATTCATTGAGGCCAGTAGGATTTGCTTGCTTGTATTTTATGGAATATCACTGGACATATCTCTAATATGACTGATGATAAAAGTATTCATAGCCAGGAATAGACATGGCCACAGTCTTCAGCCATAACATTGCTTAAAAAAATGCAATCGTCTCGTAATGTAGTTTCCAGGAACTCACTGCAATAAAAAACATGACCTTCTTCTATGGGGAATCTTTTTTTTTTTTTAATCTCTGAGTCTTAAGAAGTTTCTCAGCAATAATTACAAATTGCTATCTCTCTAATCAAAAAAGCATCTCTGGAACCACAAAGAAAAATAAATTTGTAAAAGGCAATTTTCCACCCACCTTACTTCTATTTGGGGAATAAACAGAAAGTAAACCAAACTTAAAAAAAATATTTGTTGCTCTGGAATATCTACAGAAAAGAGATATACAAAATCATAAATAAGAAAAGAAGATTTTTTATAGGAACATAGTGGACTAAACATTGTTTATATTTTCCTCATCATCATTTGCCACAACCAAGCCCAGCACTACTTACATGAAAAATAATCCTAGGTGAGTCAGTGGAAGTACTCTGGAGTCAAAAGTAGCAGGAGAGACTCCACATGGAAAAACTTGTCAGCCTTTCTAACATTTAATTACACCCTTTGGTGTCTACAGCTTAAACTGTTTGTGAAGTCATGGTAGATGTAGATGGATGACTGAACAGATGGATGGAAATCCCCATTCCGTGCTCTACTGGCTGCTGTTCAGTGAATGGCAGTTAGTTAATAAAATACTCCAAGAATTTTTCTGTCCATCTGTTCTTAATAAAAAATAAATGATGATCAGAATCAAGCACGGTAGTTTAAGAGTTTTTTTTTAAATTTTTTTTCTATCTTTTGCTAAATTCTTCAGAAGTTCAATAGTGAACTAATGGGAAGATACAAAATAACATTTTATGGACTGTACTGAGCCGTTTAAAATTATGCCTCCTTGGGGGCAGCTAGGTGGCTCAGTGGACAGACACCAGCCCTAACGTCAGTACGAGCTGAGTCCAATCTGGCCTCGGACCAAATACTTGACACTTACCAGCTGTGTGACCCTGGGCAAATCACTTAACCCCAATTGCCCAGTTGTCTTCTCTGTCCATGGTCCTGCAAAGTATTCATTCTTATCTATTTCCTGAGAGAACTCATTGGGTAAAAACATACTTGATCATCTCACAGCTCCATCGTTCCATAGTAAGTAAAGAAATTAGACTAGTGATGCTCAGTTTACTAGTCAGGAACTTTATGGTTCTCTTATGTTTGGAGAAATAAATGTTTATGAAGCTCTCCTTAGAAACCGTGAGGGCACGACACATAATAGGCATATAGCTCCTCTTGTTCCTGTTTGCAATATTTTCAGTTGCAAGTTTTACTCAGACAAAAATTAAATAGAGATGTGGTGCTTCCCCTCCCCCCCCCATTATTTCAGGGGCAAAAGTTTGGAGCAGAGGCTACAGTGTCCTTTTGCAAAAGTTTGGACTTCTTAACGATTTGGTGGATCTTGTGTCTCGTTAACTACAGGTGCAAAGGGCAAGAGGAAGAAAGCATTCCAAGGAAATTACCAGATGAAATCCTCTGTAGAGCGGTTATTTGAGGCAATCTCTGGTATGAGGTGACTGTTTCATAGTATCGTGCTTCCTAGGGATCATCTGTGGAGGGTAATGGAGAGTTAAAGAAATGATTTTACGGAATCCCAATGGGAGAAAGCTTCACTACTCACCAGGCATAATGAGGCTTTAATGAATATTTTTATATGCTGGCTGTACAGTGGATAAAATGTTGAAACTATTTCCCTCTCAATGTACAATTTTTAAAAGGTCAAGATAAGTAAAAAGGTAGATTGGAAAATTAAAAGAAAATCCACATGCAAAAGGCACAAAGTGTGAAGGAGCAGCAGGGAACATCACTACTATTCCACATATGGCTCTTTGGGAGCAAAGGTAGCATGCATGAGGAAGAAAAATATAGAGGAGATATTGAGAAACTCTCAAGCATGAAATTCTGATAATGCAAATGTGGATGTATTAGATAAGGAAGAAAACGTGGCAGACGGCAAGGTAGATGATGGAACTGAGAGCCTTTTAGTGTAATAAAGGAAACAAAAACACACACACAAATAAAGTTTAAGGATTAGATCAAGGTTTCTTCCTTATATCTTCTCTCCCACCTTTCTGTCTGTCTGTCTGTCTGTCTCTCTGTCTCTATCTCTTTCTCTCTCTCTCCTCTCTCATTTTTCTCTGTTCCATCTTTCATTTTAATCTGTAAAACATAGTGTCTACCATGGCTACAAAATATTAACTTTACAACAATTTGTTAAATTGTTTTACTCTGAAATTTTTTTTATCTTATGTAAGTCTCAGGGCAAGTTGTTTACAAACACTTTCCCCCTCTCCATCACTCCTTGCTCTTTTCTAAAGCAATAGCACTGGAAGCTTTCTGCTATTTTCTTCTATAGCATTTTGTAATTGTTCTATAGTCTAAGCTATCACTGTTCTTGACTTTCTTTCTCTCTCTTGTCATGGATATTGATCTTTTGTTTAATTTTTGTTTCATTATCGTTATTATTATTATTATTTTACTTAGCAGGTTTCTGGATTTGCTGTGCCTTTCTGTTGTAGACATTAATTTATCTGAATTGGTTCAATTTCTGTAGGAAACAGTGAAAGTCTATTCTGTTTATTTTTCTTTTATCCAATTCTGTTGGGAGTGTGGGGTGGGCAAGAGACTGACACTCCAGGGTGAAGTTGTTAAAATTTTATGTAGTACAATTTGTTCCCTTTTTTCCATTTTTGTGTCAAATTTGACCTTTGATGTACCAGACTTATTATCTCTCTGAATACAAACAATTGATTCAGAAATGACTCTCATATCAGTAACCAGTCTTTTCCTATCTACTGAATAGATTTAATTTTAATTTTCCTGAAATTGTTTAGTGCTAACCATGTCTATCATGTTATAATTCATAGTATATGAGAATTCAACAATTTCATTTTTAAACTATATTTTTCCAAAGTATTATTGCCATCTTTCTGAATAAACTCTACTCTGAGGTCACGAAGCTTCAGTTTATGTATTGTCTTGGTTTGAAAGATTTTGTCCATTTTTTGTAGAATATCACTATTTTTTCTTCCTCTTCAAAAGATGTCAGCACATAAGCTATAATTATCTGCAATTGTCTACATCTTACTGTACTCTAGATCACTGCAAAGTTAAATGACCTTGGGAGCTATCAAGTTCTTTTCTAAGTGCCTTTAGGTACACAATAAAACTAACTCATACATCTCCTTTCTTTCTCTCTCAAAGCAGAACCAGGAAGCCATCTTTTTGTCTTAACTGCAACTTCCTTCTTTCCCTAGTTTAATTTGTAGCAAAAAATTCCAATAACGATATGATTCAGTTTCTCCAATTGCATATATTCTCATTGGGCATTGAACATATCTAAAGTACCATTGGTGCAGTGAGGTATGCTGCATGTGAACCAGATGCTATTGCATGCTTAGAAATGTCCTAAAAACTAGACAATTCTTTATCATGGCCAAATAATTTATCCCCTAGAGAATAACCTACTGATGACCAATCCCCACATACTTGGCTAGCTCATTCTTGGTATGGTAGAAAAAGTCTGTCTTCAAGATGGTACTAATAGCCTTTCCAGCCTAGTAAAACCTACTGAGATTCTGTGTTGTTGGTCTATCTTTTGAGTACCCAGGATCACCTTCATGACATGAGGATGATCTAGAATAGTACTTTTTAAATCTCTAAAGAATCCTAATTTCAAGTGATTAAAAAATCAATAGATGTTACAAGTGGGCAGCTGCTTTTAGAGGTCTCAGCCCACAGGGAGTGAGGAGGTCAGACAAGTGGTCAGAAGAAGATTACAGGGGTTTATTTGCTGGAATGGGGTGCAAGACTCTGTTCTATTGCCCATAGGTGAATCCAGATCACACACCTGGGTCACAGTCCTAGGGTGAAAAGAAGTAACATAACGTAGCTTGTGGCCACAAAGAAGTGTGCACCCTGGTCACAGTTCCAGGAGAGAAAAGAATGCTTGTGGCCTGTCACTGACCACAGAGCAGCAAATAGGAGAATACTAAACATGACTCTTGGATCATACCACCTTGGAAGAATTGAAAACTTGCAGACACCAAGAACTAGCTCTGAAAACAGCTGCACAAAAAAAAAAAACCTAAAGCCTGGGACAGTGCCCCCTCCATTCTAGGAGCAGAGCCCAACTTTAATATAAAGCTAAAAGTCAAGAAATAGGCAAGGAAAATGAATAAACAACAACAATAGCAACAAAAGAAACTGACGATACAACACTACTATGGTGACAGGGAAGATCAAAACTTAAGCTCAGAAGAAGACAACAAAGTCAAAACTGCTGGATCCAATGACTCAAAGGAAAAAAAAATGTTAATTCATCTCAGGCCCAGAAAGAATTCCTAGAAAAGCTGAAGAAGTATTTTAAAAGTTAAATAAAAGAGCTAACAGAATAATTGGGGAAAAGAAATGTGAGTGATACAAGAAAATAATGGAAAAAAAAGAGTCAACAGCTTGCTAAAGGAGGCACAAAAGATTCTGATCATTTCTTGAAAGATAATGTCTAGGCTCTTTTCTTTTTTTAATCATGGCTTTCAGATTGTCCAATAATTCTTAAATTTTGCCTCTTCAATCTATTTTGCAGGTCAATTTTTTTTCCCCAATGAGATATTTCACTGTTTATTCCTCCTATGTTTTTATTCCTTTAATTTTGTTTTATTGTTTCTTAATATCTCATGGAGTCATTATCTTCCAGTTGCCCAATTTAAATTTTTGAAGAATTTTTTTTTGGTTAGCATTTGAACCTCCTTTCGCATTTGGCAAATTCTACTTTTTAAGGAGTAGTTTTCTTTAATGAACTTTTGTATATCTTTTACCACTTGACCTATTCCATTTTTTAAGGAATTTTTTGCTTCAGCGAATTTTTGGGTTTCTTTTACCATTTGGACTATTCTATTTTAAGGTATTATTTTTAATTTTTGTTCTGTGTTTTCTTTCCCAACATGACTATATGAAAACATGCTTTTCATGATTGCACATGCATAGTTATGTCAAATTGCTTGTGTTTTCAAAGAAGGAGGAGGCAAAGAAGAGGAGGGAATTTGGAACTTAAAACAAAAAAAATTAAAATTATTTTACATATAATTGGGGAAAACAACATTTTTAATTTAAAAAAAGGATGCCCAAAATAAGTGCTTCCATTTTTTTCTCCTCTCATTCTCTTTTTATCACCTTCAGATCAAGTTTATGGTGTTATTATTCCAACAGAATTGTTCTCTCCAAAGTTGCTAATAATCTCCAAATTACCAAATCCAAAGGTCTTTTCTCAATACATATTCTCCTTGACCTATCTACTGCTTCTGACACTGTTGATTACTCTCTGCTTGATATTCTCTTCTCTCTAGGTTTTTGGGACACCAGTCTCTCCTGGTTCTCCTACATATCTGATTGCTCCTTCTTTTGTCTCATTTGCTGGATCCTCATCCAAATAATACCTTTTAATTGAAGGTGTCCTTCAGGTTTCTGACATGGCCCTCTTCTCTTCTCTCTCTAAAATTTACTTCTGCTGCTCCAAAATCTCTGCTGATCTCTAATCTCATATCTCCAGCTGCCTTTTAAAAATGTCAGAAGGGATGTCCTGCAGATGTCTTAAACTCAACCTGTCTAAAATTCAGCTCATTATCTTTTTCTTTAAACCTTCTTATCTTTTCTGTTACTGTAGATGACAATACCAGGCTCCCAGTTCTTTAGGGTTAAGGAACTAAAATATTTGGAAAGTTTCTCCTTCATAACCCCCCCAAAAAAAACACAACAAAATAAAACACTTAACTATTTAGACTCTGTTTGCCATAGTCTGGGCATGTGTACTTTAAAATAATTTAACTAGCAAAGTTCAAAAACTGAAAGAAAAATTTGGCAAAGGTAAATCAAAGGTGTAATTACAAGGTTTCAATATGGCAGCTAAGCCAA
This sequence comes from Phascolarctos cinereus, assembly GCF_003287225.1. Classification (NCBI taxonomy): domain Eukaryota; kingdom Metazoa; phylum Chordata; class Mammalia; order Diprotodontia; family Phascolarctidae; genus Phascolarctos; species Phascolarctos cinereus. Next base: position 48,802,378 of record NW_027555847.1, on the reverse strand, counting down.
CAACAAAGATTACAGAAAAGAGCCACTGCACATGCTTAGTAGATGGCTTCTACCTTGAAATCCTTCAACTATCCCAAAGCTATTTTTTAATTTACAATTTGTTAAATGGTCGTTTATAAGAAAGACTTAATCCCCTATCAAACTGTGTTTCAGAAATCAGCCAGTTGTGAAAATACTTGGAAAAAAGGTGACAGTTGATTACTTTTCCCATTACACTGCCAACTAAATAATGAAGTCTATTACTTTAATGAATATTCTTGGGATTGAATAAGGATTTGTTTTCCATTTGCAGGGGTACATTAATTCATTTATATATTAAGTTTTCTACCTATAATTTATGGTGATAAATCAGAATATTAGAAGACAGCTTTCTTTGTAATACAAATTATTATTAGCAGTTCAGAGATTTCCCTTTTTTATCTCTGATCACTTACTTTTTTTCTTCCTCAATTTACTGCTGGCAACCAAATCCTTTGTCCCTTCCCTGTCCCCTTTCATCCCATTATTTCACCTGAATTTTTTTTCCTGATCAAGGTGTTAACTTGAAAATACTAACTTCCTTCAATATTCACTTCAGAAACCAACACAGAGAATCCAACCAATACAGTTGGCCTTGAAAGAAATCTTTTTGGATGAAAGACCTGAAGTATCAAAAAAACTGAGAATATGTATGACAAATTGCACAGTCTGTGTTACATGACCTCTTATATTGTTATGTACATGGATCTTAGAATTAAGGCTCTACCTCTGGGACCAAATTTATCTTAGATAAAAGTCAACCCTATAAGGAAATTAGATTGACTCTGGTCCTCTTTTATATGGCTGATTTCCTGGGTTTAGATATGATCTAGTCTGGGGCTCTTAACCCCTTTTTTTTGTCTAATGTACCAATTTTTCAGTCTCATGAATATTATAAACTCCACTGAATAACATTTCAATACCTATATTCATAACTGACATGTTAAATTTCAATTAGAAGTTAATTAGACTAAAGATTTTTCCCCACACAAGTTCATGGTCCCCTTGAAATCTATACATGGAGCCTGAAGAGTTATGTGGAGCCTAGGATAAGAATCTCTTATCTGGTTTAACCTTTTTCTTTGTACAAAAGGAAATGAAGAAATGAAACAACCTTTTTTTTCAAAGACTTTCATGCATACACATGTGTAGTCATAGAAGGAAGTGAGGCGAGGATGAGATAAAGAGACACAGTGTAATTCATAAATATCAATTCCTTCTTTAAAAAAATAAAAAGGATCATAAAGGGGAGGCCTGTGAGGGAGGTACCTTTGAAAATGAGAGTTAAGTCAATTGGTGCCCTCTCACTTCCCCACAAATGTGATATCAATTTATCAAATGAGGTTCAGAGACAAAATCATATATCTCTCTAAATGGCATGGATGTATCTTTACCTATTCATTTATTCCATTAGCAAGTACAGATTATAATTCACACTTAAATTTTACTACAAATTTACATTTTTATACATTCATCTCATCCACAAGGGTAATTCCTAACATATTCTCCAGTTGGTACAGATTTGATTTAAAAAGAAATGCTTACCCTCTAGAATTATGAAATTCTATCTAGCACTTGAGTACCTTACTCTCCCAAATGACATTTTCTTTGACCTTCTGCAAGTATTGATATTCAAGATATGTACATTATATATTTCACACTGTGATCTTTATATCTAGGAACTCAGAATCCAATTAAAGCTAAAATCCGTTTAACACACTGAACTCACTATTAATCCTTGACCAGTTGTTTTCTTTGCAATTGCCTTCTACATTACCATCTTTCCAATTTGATATCCAATTTACTGGGAATCACTTTTGCTCTATGTAAAGAATTTTTTTCTTTAATAAACTAATATTCCTCCTAAGCTCTGATACCCCTCCCCACACACACACTGATGGCAATTTTGGTGGATCCAACATGACCACTTTCCAGAATTATTGTTGTGTTGTTGTTCTCAAAGAGGACCATGACATCAGGGAAATGATGACATGACTTGCAATTGACTTTGTTCTGAGTGAGAGAAGGCTGTGCAAGATCACCAGCCTCACTTTCTCCTCCTGGGCCATCTGGGTCCAGTGGCCAGATATTCATCAGGAGGACTGGAGATAGCTCAGGATACAATGGGAGCCCCTGGTCCTTTTAAGCTAACGTCTTTTCAGGTTCTCACTTTGAGTAAGCCAACATCCATTAGATGAACAGGCCTCTTTAAGAAGTGAGTCAGGAGATAGCCTTTTTTAATAAAAAACAAATCAGTCACTTGTCAGGTAGTCTACTGTAGGGGTTATCACACTGTGGTACAACTTTGGCTATAAAAACAACAACAAGAAAAGAAATATTGCAAAGGTGAAATCAACAGGCCTTGGGTACAGATTGGACATGGGACATAAGAGATAGTAAAGAGTCAAAGGTGACACTTAGGTTGTGAGCTTTGGAGACTTTCTGATAAGAAAGCCTAGGAATAGTTTTGTTTAGTTGTGTTTTTTTTTAAATTTTTATTATTTAAAAGAAAGGAAAGATAAAAGAAAAGGAATACACCAGGGAGAAAAAGTGAGAGGAAAAGTGGGAGAAATTATCTCACATAATTTGGATATACAAGTAGAAGACTATACAAAGAAGCAGGAAGAGGTAGGGAGAGCAGCTGTTGAACCTCACTTTTATCACAGCTGGTCAAGGGAGAGAAGAATACACACATAGTTGGCTACAGAAATACATTTCACTCAGCAGCAAAACAGAAGGAATAAAGGAAAAGGAGAGGGGAGAATAAGAGGGAGGGTAGATTAAGGGAGAGATTAGTTCTAAGCAAAATAAATTCTAATAATAGAAAGAGGATTGGAAGGAAGGGCTTAAGAGGAAAGAAAGAAAGTATAAGAACTTGTTTTTGGGCTTTGGGGAAAAGAAAGAAGTGAACTGGGAGCCAGAAGTAGACTATATCAAAGCTAGAGCACTAGTGATGAACATATTCCTATCACAGCACCCTCTTCGATGGGAAACTGATCAAACACAAAGACCAACCACTAACCCAGAGGTCCTATGATGCCACCTACCTTCTCAAAGAGAGATAAGGGACTTTGTGCTCAAGTTGAGACATTTTTTGGACATGGCCAATGCAATGGTGCAGGTTTTGTTTTTCTTTCCTTTTCAGTACTACCAAGCCTGATGTATAGAAAAGAACTGTTGTATATCTGTAGCCAATTTTAATTATCTGTAATACTAAATGCTTCTTGAATTTAATTGAATTATGATGATTATCTTTTGATGTTAGTTATTTCAGTCAACTGTTCAAACCTATTTCCCATTCAGGGGTGGATTTGATGGAAATCAGCTTGACTTAAAACAAGATATAAGTCACTGATCAGAAAGACTCACCTTGTTTCTATAAAAAAAATACAGAAAAAAAATTAAAAAATTTAAAAAATCAAACTGGGAGGGGAAGACTCTCTGGGTTGCTGGCCCAAAGAGAAACAGTTAATATTTACATTCACTCAGACTCAAGAGGGCCCCCAAAAAAATCAACATTAAGTGGGGCTTGGGCAGGGAGTTATTGTTGCCCAATCTATGAGCTCCAGAGTGAATTGGGTTTAAGGCTTGGTCTTTGAGAGAGAAATCTAGCCAGTAAACTCCAAGTAACTTAGGCAGCTTTTGGCCATTAAAATTTACCTTCCTTTGGGCAGAACTCCCTCAAGCAAGGGAAGAGGAGAGAAGAAAGAGGAGGAGCTGAGTTACCCAACTGGAACTGGCCAGCTGGGTCCCCATTCAGGCAGCTCAGGCTACTCACGGGTTTTAGCCTTGGGTCATAGACTTATATAACAGTAAGAAAGTCTGGGGGATAAAAATAGTATTCTTAGATGTGATGCTAGAGCAGGTAAGATTACAGTAACTTGCAATAGAAAATAATATAGAATTCATTTGAATTGCTAATTTTACCTCAACAATCCAATGATCCTTGAAAGTTCAAAATATATTTTTAAAGATTTTTGGTGTCCAGGGCTTTGATCACCTTAAGAAATAAGGCATCGGGAATCTGAAACTTTTTTTTTTTAAGAATCGAAAGTTGGAAAAATTAAATGGAGATTTAAAATATGGGGGAGTGTGCATCAGAATATGGGATAGGAATGTGGGGAAACAGTAAAGGACTTCTTTGGTAAAGGATTTTCTTTGAGAAATCATAGGAATCAAGATTTTGCTTATGCTACCTTCTTTCCTCTCTCACTTCCTTTCTCTCTTCCTTCCTTCTTCCCTGCCTTCCTTACATACTTCTACCTTTTTATCTTTTTTCCCTCTTTTCAGACCTATAATTTAATCCATGTTGCAAGCATCTGATGTGAAATTCCTTATAGCAATGTAGAGAAGCCACTATTCTTCAACTTACGTTAAAAAGTTTTATGAGTCACTAAAGTGTTACATTGCTGAAGGTTGCACATGTCAAATACAGTGCTTAAACCTGGGGTGTAGAGTGTGTTCAGGGAAGACTAGTACCTCTGGTGTGAAGGCCACTGAGCCCTTTTCAGGGCTGCTTTCCACCTTTGGTGTCCACCTGTTCCATCTAACTCTCACCTGTGGCTCTAAGAAGCTATAGCATGCACAGTGGCCACACCCTGATGAAACATTTTGGCAGACAGGCTAAGCCAGGTTAAATGTAACCAAGGGGTCTCAAACCCATTGGTGAGTTAGGGGGGTTATCTACCCCAAGTATGTGAGGACTTCCTTTGATGGAATGGGCAGATGAAAATAATTTGTTCCAAAGGCCATGAAGGCAGCTGAATCAGGCACTGTGGAGTGCTTAGTGGTTGGTTAGACATCAATGACATCGAAGGTCATCCACTGCATCTTGAGCCATCACCAGTCTTCTAGATTCTGCCCTGCCCTGTGATGACTCTGCAGGAAAGAGTGAGGCTGACAACTTCATGAAATTCTGCCTCACTTAAATCCAATTTACGCATGAATCGAAGGACATCACCCAAAAAGGACATCCTAACCCCTAACATGCTGACCAATACTCTATCTAAAATATATTCTGCCCTGTTGTTCAACTTTTTCTCTAGTTAAAATATCTATCAGTATGGGAAGTATTATATTAAACATTTTCAGACTTACACTTTAGCTTAAATGAATCATCAGATATAGAGGGGGAAAATGCTGGTGGCAGGGGACAAAGGGGAAATTGGGAGGGAAATTATGTGATTCTTATAGCAAATATTAGTCTGGATGTTAGGAGAGCCTACTCATGATATCCACCATAGCCCAGCCATTCATCCTGAATTATCAATACACGCAGATTTGAAAATGCCATTTAACCTGTGTCAATTGAAGACTGTCAGAATTTAATGACAGAATCACAGAGTATATGAGTTTGAAGTGGACTCCACGACCATTTAGACAAACTCACACACAAAAGGAATCTCAATTAATATATATGGTACAAAGGTGGTCATTCAACATTTGCTTGAAGATGTCAAATGGAAGTTAACCCACAGCCTCTTAATTCAGTTTAATTCTTTTGTTGGCATACTGAATTGTTAGCATAGAGATTAAATCTCTCCCTTTGCCACTTCAAACATCATTCCTGGTTCTAATTTTTGGGGCCAATAAAATTAAGTTGCACCATACAGAATGGACCTTTGGATCATTGGAGATATTATTATTCCTCTTACCACCAGAAGTCTTTGTCTTCTCCAAAATCAGAGTCAAGTCTTTCAACAGAACCCCATATGTCATATCTTCTAAGATCTTCATCATCTGTGTTGCCCTCCTCTGAATATTCTTCTGCTCATTTACATGCGCCTTAAAACATGATTCTCAGAACTGGAGAGCCAGTGAGGGCAGAGTATAATTTTACTATCACATCTACATTCTTGGAAGACATGTTCCTCTTTATGCAACCCAAGTTTACATTAGCTTTTTTAGGCTACTATATTATACTGCTAATTAATATTGAGTATGTGGTCCAATAAAAGCCCCAGAAGTACTTCAGAACAATTTCTACCCATCCATGTCTTCCTTAATTTTGTGCTGGGTTGTAGGGGATATTCAGAGAACACTAGCACTTCTGGTATAATGTCTTGCTAAGCACTTTTCAAGACTGTTCATCTACCTTTGGTATCTACCTTTCATCCAACTCTCACCTATGGCTTGTGTAACATGTGCAGTAGCCACACCCCAGTAAAACTGTCTCAGCAGACAGGCTAAATCAGATTGAGGGTAGCCAACAGGCCTCAAACCCATTGGTAGTTGCGGAGGATTTTTACCCCAAGCATGTAAAGACATACCCCAATAGAATGTGTAGATGAGAACAATTTGTTCCAATGGCCGTGAAAGTGGCTGAAGCAAGTTCTGTAGAGTGCTTAGAGTTTGGTCAGACTTCAAAGATGCCAAGCTCATCCACTGTATCCAGGGCCATCATCGGTCATCCTGACTTTTGTTTTGCCTGACTTTGACAACTCTGCAAGAGATAGTAAGGCTCATGACTGTCCAACTGTGCAATAAACTTGAATCTAATTCATGTGCAAGTCAAGACATTATCCTGTGACCCTTTATGAAACAAAGGATGGAACAACAATTTTACACTTAAATTTGCTTTTTTATATCCAAGGACAATACTAAAGTATTTTTATCTCTATTCAATTTTATCTTGTTAGATTAATCTCAATGCTCTAGCCTCGCAAAATCCTTTTATATGTGATGACTCTGTCATCCAATGTGTTAGCTCCCAGCTTTTGCCTCTTCTGCAAATTGTATATGGAGAACGTCTATGAGTTTATCCAAGTCATTAGTTAAAAATTTAAGCAGCATAGAGCCAAACATAGTTCTCTGGGCTACTACACTGTAGACCACCTGCTATGTTCACATTCATTCATTAACAACTTCTCCAAGTTTGGCTATCCAACATGTTCTGAATTTATCTGATTTTATTGTCATCTGATCTATATCTCATTTTATTCTCTGTAAGAATTATGCAAGATGATACTTTATCAAAAACTCTGCTGAAATTGAGGTAAGCTATGTCATTGTATCCCCTGTATCTACTAGTTTAGTAATCCTTTAAAACACAGATTACTCTGGTGTGATGTTTCTTTGATGAAACCTGGTTGGCACTTTTGAATGACTTTTTTTTTTCTGATGTTCACTGATCACCCTTTAATGATCCATTATGTTCCATCTGTTGTAGCAAGCTTTCTAGCCTATAGTCTAAAAACTCTGTTCTATCTACACTCCATTTTAAAAAATGGGATATTTCCCTTTTGTAGTCTTAGGATATCTCTTCTATTCCAAGAATTTTAGAATATCTATGACAGTCTCAGAAATTGCATTTGCTATTTTATTTTCAGGACCTGAGGATGTAGGTCATCTGGGTTAGGTGAATTGAATTCATTAAGGTTAGTTAGTTTCTTTCTTACTATACCTTTTCTTTTTTGTAAACTCTGTTAGTCACTGTCATTTCATTACTTCCAGTGTAAATGTCATTCTCCTTTGCATCAGTTTTTTTAAAAAATGAAACAAAGTAAGAATCTGTCTTCTCTCTTTTCTTTTTTCATTATTGCATTCACCTCAAGCAGAAGGATTTTTAGTTCTCTGATCCTACTTCTTCCAATATATATAAAAGAAACAAAAGGCAAAAAAAAATCCTCATTTTGTTTTCCTTAGCTTCCCTCACCAACCTCAGATCATTTTTGATTTTAGCATTCCTCACACTATTTTTACAAAGGACTGAAAATTTCTTATAAGGCATCTTCTATGACCCTGATTTACTTCTATCTTCTGCATATTTAAAAAAAAATCATAATTCTTTGGTGAATTTCCTATGAATTCACATTTGTCTCTTCAGACAAATTCCTTTTTTCCCCCCTCTTCATTGAAATTGTTTTTATTTGTGTGTTTGGAATTTTATTCTTGAGCATCGCTCATCCCTCCTAAGCTAACTTCCTCTGATGCATCTTAGTCCTAAAGATTCTTTGAACTTTCCTCTGAAATCATTAAGATCTGCTTTTAAAAAATATATATACATATATATATATATATATACATATATACATATATATATGTGAATTCACACACACAGAGAGAGAGAGAGAGAGAGAGAGAGAGAGAGAGAGACAGACAGACAGACAGACAGACAGACAGAGACAGAAACACAGAAGGAGACAGAGACAGAAAAAATCAGTGTACTCACTCATCTTCAAATCTTCCAAATCTACAATATTATTAAGACCTCACTTCTTGGTGAGATAGCAATGAAAACTCCAAAGGAAAGTAGCAACTAAAAGTGAAACAGTCCTAAATTTGATGGCATCCAAGGTCCCATTAAATAAGAAAAGAGGGGCAGCTAGGTGGCACAGTGGATAGAGCACTGGCCTTGAAGTCAGGAGGACCTGAGTTCAAATCTGGCCTCAGACCAAACAGTTGACACTTAATAGCTGTGTGACCCTGGGCAAGTCACTTAACCCCAATTGCCTTAAAAAATAAAGAGAGACTCAAATAAATAAATATGAAAAGAACTTGTTTGTTGTAAAGTTGTATTTGTGATATTTGTCTTGGCTTGTTATCTTTTCCTTCTGGGGCTAAAGCAAATGGTATAAATACCCCTTTCACTAGTGATGTTTTAGGATACCCAGAGTCAATGTAATCTACCGGTTGTGGGAGACTTTCATTTTCAGTAATATGGAGTACTACTCATCAATCAGTGTTACTCTGCTGGATATGATGACAATTTCAGTATCCATGGGATCCATTCTTTCCGACATGATATAAAGCATGCCTATATCACCATGAAATTAACTAATAGTATTCAATCTTTTCCAATCCTCCTGGGAAGAATGGAATTTGGAAAGAGCAACTGGTAATAACATCAGATTTAGGCAACAACAAAGAAATTAGGAATATTTAAAACATATCATGAAAATGTGAGGTTGAAAGCAAATGACATTGTGAAAAGTGTCCATTTTCCTGTAATTGGCAAATTTTCATTCCCTAAATAAGCTAGGGAAGGAGAAACATCAGGTGATAGTATTGATATAAAGCAAAACAAAGAAATTCTTTTGCTCTCATATAAAACATTAAGGAGAAGAATCTGCACAGGCACAGTTTATCCAATAGTCTTTTTCAGGACTGATATTCTCAGAAAAACCTAGAAAGAGTTACATGAGCTGATGCAAATTGAAATGTGTTGTGAACAAAGTAACAGCAATATTGTAAGATGATCAGCTGGGAATGACTTATGTAGTCTCAGCAATACAATGATCTAAAACAACTCTGAAGGACTTATGAAGAAAAATGTGATCCATCCCTAGGTAAAGAACTGATAGTGTTGGAATACAGATTGAAGCATACTTTTTCCCCCCTTTGGTCTGTTTTCTTTCATAACGTAACTATTATAGAAGTGTTTTGCATAACTGTTCATGTCTAACCTATATCAAATTGCTCGCCTTCTCAATGAGGGGGTTGGGCAGGAAGGAAGGAAGAGAATTTGGAACTCAAAGTTTTAAAAACAAATGTTAAAAATAATTTTTACATATGTGTAACTGAGGAAAAATAAAATACTAAGTAAATAAATAAATAGCAGCTGAGAATTTTATTTTTTTAAAGTTTTTTTATTAATTTATTTTGATTTATCAACAATTGCTTCCATATGCTTTTGAGTTTAAAAATTTTCTCCTCCTTCTTCCCCACCACCCTCCCAAGACAGCGCACAATCTGATATAGGCTATACGTTTACATTCCTATAAAACATATTTTCATATTAGTGAAGTTGTAAGTAAAAATTAAAACCAATAGCAGGAACCATCAGAAAGAGGAAACAAAACTCAACAGAAGAGAAATAAAAAAAGTATAGTTCATCCCATTCACATTCACAGTTATGATTACTGCATCTTTTTCTCCATTCTTCCCCCCCATTTATGCTTTTCTTTATCCTTTCTCCTTTCCCCCCCACTAGTGTTTTGCTTTTGACCACTGCCTCCTTCAGTCTCTCCTCCCTTCTATTACCCCTTTCCCTTTTCTTCCCCTTTACCCTTACTGCTTCTTCCCTCCCTTCTATCCCCCCTCACTTTTCTTTCCCCTTTTCCCTCCTACTGGGCAAGTTAGATTTCTATACCTAATTGATTATGTTATTCCCTTCCTGAGCCAAATCTGATGAGAGCAAGGTTCAAGCAACACTCACTCCCCTCCTTTCTTTCCCTATGCTGTAATAGGATTTTCTGTCTTTTCCTGTAATGTAATTTATCCTTTTTGCCTCTTTCTTTCTCAATACATTTTCTAAGATCAGACTAATCCGCTTACTTGGATCCATTTAACCCATTTGATTAGATTTTTTTTTATTAGTATATCAAAGTCAACTAATATCCACCCCATTTATGTATACTTCTTTAACATGGCGTATTAACAGTACCATTCTCAAGAGTTGCAAGTGTCATTTTTCCTTGTAGGAATGTAAAGAGTCCGCCCTTATTAACAACATATTGTATCTTTCTGTCCCATTTACCTTTTTTATGTCTTTCTTGAATATTGTACTTGAAGATCAAATTTTTTGTTGAGCTCTGGTCTTTTTGTCAGGAAGGTTTGGAAGTCCCCAATTTCATTGAATATCCATCTCCTCCCCTAAAAAATCATGCTCATTTTTGCAGGGTAATTGATCCTTGGCTGCAATCCAAGCTCCTTTGCCTTATGGAATATCATGTTCCGTGCCCTGAGGTTATTTAATGCAGAAATGGCAAGGTTCTATGTAATCCAGACTGTGGTTCCATGATATTTAAATTGTTGCTTTCTGGCTGCTTGCAGCACCTTCTCTTTCATCTGGTATTTTTGGAATTTTGCTATTATATTTCTTGGGTTGTCATTTTGGGATCTCTTTCAGGTGGGGAGCGGTGTATTCTTTCTATCGTTATTTTACCTTCTGGTTCTAGGACTTCAGGGCAGTTTTCCTTTATGATTTCCTGAAAGATACTGTCCAGGGTCCTTTTTTCATCATTATTTTCAGGTAGTCCAATGATTTTTAAATTGTTTCTCCTAGATCAATTTTCTAGGTCAGCTGTTTTATCAATGAGGTATTTTACGTTTTCATCTGTTTTTTCATTTTTTTGTTTGTTTGACTGATTCTTGCTCTCTCGTAGAGTCATTAGTTTCCATTTGACCATTTGTAGTTTTTAACAGATTGTTTTCTTCTGTTAGTTTTTGTACTTCCTTCTCCAATTGGCCAATTGTATTTTTAAGGGATTTGTTTTCTTCAGTGTACTTTTTTTCCAATTGGACAATTGAACTTTTTAAGGACTCTTCTACCTCTCTCATTAGACTTTTAAAATCCTTCATGAGCTCTTCTAAGAAGGCTTTTTGGGCTTCAGACCAGTTCATACTCCCTTTTGATGTTGCAGATGTGGGTTTGTTGATAATGTTGTCCTCTTCAGAATTTCTGTCTTGATCTTCACTCTTCTCATAATACGAATCTATGGTATGTTTCTTTTTACTCATGCTTTCTTTATTCCCTGGCCTTTAAAGAAATTGAGCTCTCCTGCTGGGGAACAGAGAGCACTAACCCAAGCTTCTTGTGTTGGGAGCCTAGGTTGTGGTCACTGGCTTTATGTGCTGGGGCCTCTTACGTTGGCAATTGGAGGCTGTAGGATTCTGGCAGCTTACCTCATGTTTGGCTGGAATCAGCAAGACTGGAACTTTCAGGCAATTCCAGGATGCCTGCTTTTCCTTTCCTTTAGCTTTCTTTAGCTTCTTTTAGATGGGTGCTGCTGGGTGTCTATCTGCCTGTGGCCCCTTGCAATGCTGCCTTCCTCATTTCTGCTAATTCACTGGGAGATTCCTTTGTGGTAGAGTGCTGACGCACCTGGTGGTTTTCTGAGCTGGTTTCCACCGGTTTTCCCCACTTTCACTGAGGCACTCAGAGGTCCAGGTGTTGGTGTTTGCCTGCTCTACCACCTGGGCTTCAGGATCTTCTCCTGGTTGACAGTTAGAGGCTGTAGGGTTCTTACAGCTTACCTGATGTTGGGTTGGAATCAGCAAGGCTGGGACTTTAGGAAGACTCTAGGTTGCTTTCTTCAGCTTCTTTCAGATGAATGCTGCAGGGCGCTTATCCACTGGGGGCCCTTTGTAGTGCTGCTTCCCTTATTTTTGCCGAGGCACTGGGAGACCTGTTTGCTGGGCTGCTGCACTGCTGTTCCCTGTCTTTCTTCTAGTTCAGCTGTTCCAGGGTTTTGGGTTTTTTTCTGGGGTGATATTTTCTGGGTTTTCAGAGGTTGATAGGGGAGGATGAAAGGGATTAACCTTTTCACTCTGCCATCTTGGCTCCCAGAAGCAGAAGTCTGCAGCTGAGAATTTTAGAAGGAGCTCCAGTATCTAGCAAGCAATCATAACTCATACTAACAATTTTAAGGGAGATGTGAGTTTCAGCACTTCTAGGAGAGATAGAGACTGGGATATTGAATCAAGGACATCAGGATCAAGAAAAATGTAAGGATCTTCATCCAAATCTATGTCCCAGCTCCTCCCTCACACCCTCAGGGCAAAGATCTTCCTGTCTAGGTCTTTAAGGGACCTTTCTATTTCTTTTTCTTAAGTCTCACTTCTTTCTACGTCCTCTGGCAATATGCCTTTTTCTGTGACCAGAAAAGCACTCATGCATCCCAGTTTCCTGATGCAGTTTGAAAGGAAGCCAGTGCTGCTTGGTCAGAGGCCAGGATTGTCCAAGGTTTGGCTTAGGTTTTTATTTTCTCTTTATCCCTTCCCTCATAAGCATAATAAACATATCTTACCTTAGAAAAATTTGAGATTAAGGGGAATCCAACCTCTAGGGACACCCACAACAGAAAAAGTTCCTCAGTTAAAAAAATCAATTGGGGAGTTCTAAGGAGTTCCAAAAGGCTGTTTTTGTGTCTGGAATTCCCTCCAAAACTCTTGCCTAAATCTCCAAGAAAACTGTTGTGAGTAGATTTATGAGAACTGAGAAGACAAATTTTAAGCTATGTGATTTATTGGCAAGATAAGCATAGTAAACCGGATCAAAGGCCCCTCAGCAGGCACTAAGACCCTGAATACAGATTTCACACAGATTTTTATAAATTAAAAGAAAACAATAAACAGGATGTGAGATTAGGGAATCTGATTTCTTTTTAGAAGATAGATTTGGGATTCCTGAATTGGGAAATAGTGAATAGCAGATGGAATGCCCCCAAATTAAGTGGTTTATAGGAAAATGAAAGTCTCAAAATGGTGGTTGTTCACAAAATGGCACTAGTTTGGTTCTCACAGAGCCACATGGCCTCACAGTTGGAAAGAACCTCAACAGCCATTTACTCCAAAACATAATTGAGTGGCAATTTCTTCCATAGCATAGAAAACAGTGCAAATCCACATTTGAGATTCTCAGCAAAGAGGTCCACAGCAGTCTAGGAGAATTTTAATGGCCAGAAAAATTTTCCTGACAAATTCTAAATGATCCATTAGTGTATCTACTGTCTGTTCCCACAGCTTCCTTTTCATTAAAATGATACAAAATATCTTGTGCCATTCCTTTATTCCAACTTAAGAAATGGAAAGAGAGCTTTAATGTTTTCTGAACAATTGGGTCCAAGAATGCTTTTGTGAGACAGTTCCAGAATACATAACGGACAATATGCCTATTTCCTTTCTCCAGAGCAGCATTCCCCACAAAAAGCTCATAATAATTCTGTTGTGATACCCTGAAGGGAGTCAATGAATTTTCAAATAAAATAATTTTAATCCCCTCCCCAGAATTCATTTTTTTTGACATTTAATCTGAAGTCCATGAATTCGGATAGGTCGGTAGCACAGTGGAAAGAGTGCCTGACCTAGAGTCAGAAAGACTACTCTTCCTGAGTTCAAATCTGACCTCAGACATTTATTAGCTGTGTAACTCTGGACAAGTCATTTGACCCTGTTTGCCTCAGTTACCTTATCTATAAAATGGAGATAATAATAATAATAATTTTATTACCTACTTCATAGGATTATTGGGAATCTCTAAAGAAGTAGCAAGTAATAAAAGCTGCAAACTTTAAAGAGTTATCAAAAAGAACTTACTTAATATTTAAAAGTTTGGTTAAATGAGATAAAAAAAACTCTGGTTAGTCTTACCAACAGCCAACTTCCTCTGGAGATGGAACCCAAAAGAAACATTTGACAGCATCTTTCACTAGTAACTGGGCTATAACTGAGCTATTATTTCTGTGTATTCATTGTTGTTGTTACTGTTACTATTTAACAGAACTATAGTTTTTCATAAATAATTAATCAGTTGGATAGTGTAAATCCAATATTTTTTGTTCAGTCTCAGCCTCACTGTCAGTCACCCTGGTCTTTTGTACCTTCTGACAGATTTTAAAGACAGCCTCAATTTTGGCATTACACACTCACATGGATCCAATCAATACCAGCAGCCCCTCCAGTGACAAGTGCACATAAAACCTTGTTTGTGAATAAACACAATAATTAATGGCAATCAATGAGACAGCCCAGACAAGTCAATCTTGAGAGTGTAGCTTTGGCTAACAAGCATTTGTCAAATGGTCTTGCTGAGCACACTCATTTGTTTGAAGGAGTTATTAGTGATCCTCTTAAAAAAAATCCATGTCAGAAGAAAACCTAGAATAGTATCCTGAGAATGGGAAGAATGGAAGAATTGTTGGTTATTATGAGGAAGAATGAAGGAATAGGTGAAAAAAACATTTAAGATTACATATATTTGGAATACACGACACTCAGCAACACTGGGGAGGAGATGGGGTAAGAACAGGGGAAAAAATAAAAATAACAACAAAACAACTGAAGACATCACTTACTCATCTTGGTATTCTATTTAAAAAGCAAAAAACAAAAAACAAAAAACAAAAAAACCTACAACTTTTATAATGGCCGCAACAGATTAGAATTATTGATCTAAACAAGCTCTCAGTGATGGTTCAGAGAAAACTTCATGGGGGAAAATAAAATGATTCTAATTGATTTTAATTAGGGATTAGCAGTATACTGAACTGAATTTCTCCATGAATTATTTAAACTTTTTTCATTATGAAAGATACTTATGTGTGTATGAGCTTTTCAGGGGGACTATTCACCATCAAAATAAAGGCCAATGATTTGATCAAAGACAGCTTTTTAAAGAATTCTGCTCCTGTTAAGATTGCTTCTCCAGTTGGGACTCAAAGGCAGGATTTCTTTTTCACACCACTAATGCTACCACAGGACATTAAACTTAAATCATTTAATTGAGCAAAATGCACCCTAATTAGCATTAACTATCAGAAAGGGACTGTACAATCCAGATATATGGTATATCATATGATGCCCTTATAGTAATTAATGGCATAATAACCATTTTAATTATTTTTTGGTATTTGTTTAATTTCATCTTCTATTCCGCATCAAAATGTACATTCAACTGTACCTATTTCACCCAAATGCATTATCAACATGGAACGTTCTTACTTTGATACTTCTAGCACCTAGGATAGTGCCATGCATATAGTAGATAACTTAGTCAATGCTTGCTGAATTGAGATAAATTAAGAGAACTTGTCAGGGCAGCTAGGTGGCACAGTGGATGCAGCACTGAGCTTGGATTCAGGAGGACCTGAGTTCAAATCCAGCCTCAGACACATAACACTCACTAGCTGAGTGACCATGGGGCAAGTCACTTAACTCCATTGCCTAACCAAACAGAGAGAGAGAGAGAGAGAGAGAGAGAGAGAGACAGACAGACAGACAGACAGACAGAGAGGGAACTTGTCTTCATCCAAGACTTCTACGCAGATGATTCTAGTCTTTAATTGATGATAATGAATGATGTCAAAGCAAGTTTTCTAGTTAGATAGATATACATATATGTATATAAACATACATATGCATATATATGTGTGTGTGTGTGTATATATGTATATATATATATGTATATATGTATATATATATGTATATATATATATGTATATATATATACATGTATATATATATGTATATATATATACATATATATATATACATATATATATATACATGTATATATATATATGTATATATATATTTATATATGTACATTATATAACATTCTACCATTTGTAAGCCATGGATTAAATAGAAGAAGGGGTATAAGGGATGTCTGCAAAAATGTATGATTGAAAAAAAAAGATAAAATGAGAATGAAGAGGCTAAAATACGGATAGTATGTGTACTTAATTGTTTTCCCTTCCAAGTGCAAAGCAATAGAAGGAAAGTTAGATGGACATTGCAGGGGAATTCCCTTTTCTAAATTATGGAAAGACAAGGACATGGACATGGGTCCTCATCCTTGGAGGGAATATCCACACCCATGAGCACATAAAACCAATCAAGTATTTATGTAATTTTAGAAATAAAAGCCTGAAATGGCTAGCTAAATTCCTAGAAGGGTCTAATATAGGGTCATTTTGCTCTGAAGCACATTTTTGTCTTAATGATTAATAGCATGAACTAAACAAGTCAGCATAAGTATTGGCCTTCTTCAGAAGAAAAGAAAAAAAGAGATTGCCTCTAAGGTATTAACTTATAACTGCCATCGTTTCTAACTATGATGTTCATATTATTCCATTATTCTTTACTTTCATGTACTGAAAGAGAATTGAAAAGTCTTTTGATGCCTGTAGCAAGTCAAAAGTCTCTTCTCCATTACAGTTATATAAGGCATTTTCCACTGAAACAACACCAACAGCCAAAGGGTTGAATGTGTATGTGTTTTAGTGGTTAGTCTACATGGGTAAAATACAGAAAAATGAATGGCATTGACTCTTTACATTCTACAAGTTTGAAGGACAAGCTGTGGTATCCAAAGAGGGAGCAAGGTCTTTCTGGAGTGGACTGAAGCATGAAGATCATTGGCATATGATCAACCAATCAGAAGGTGGGAAGATGGGTTGCATCTCATGCTCCACATATTTGCCAGTCATGAGGCTAGACTCCAACACCACCATTACTACCACCCACCCATTATATCCCAACATTCCTCTACTGAAACTGTTTCCAGCAAAGTACAATTTCCTAATCTTACTCTGTGCTAGCTGGCTACACACCCATCAGTTCCATTATCACCTAAGACCATCCCAGATACTTGAACTCACAGGTTTATAGCACCAAAAAACAGTTTCTAGACCACAGCTTGAGGGGATTAAAATGGAAAGGCCAGGGATGCCAGTGAGCAACAGGTTAAGTGCTCCTTCCTTGGCATCCCCATTTAAATGCTGAATCTCAGAAAGAGATTAATCTTCAGCCTCTTTCTGTTTGCATTACTTTCTTTGTCATGCAAATGAAAGCCAGGCCAACTTCACTTTTTCTTAATGAGAGATAGCAGAGCAAACTTTTCATCTTTTCAACAAGTATTTGCTAGTCATTCATTCAAAAAATAAACAGCTGTGATAAGAGAAACCTTTTCTCTTTCACCTAGTCCTGTAGCTGGTATGAAAAACTCCATGTGGTCCTAGGCTCATTGGGTTTAGAGGCAGTAGGATCCTCAGAAGTGATTTGACTTTGGTTTAACTTTTTATTTTGCAGATCAAAAAATTGATGATATACCTAATCCAAAGTCACATAACTAGTAGATAGAAGAGCTGCTAGAATTGGAACCCAGGTTCCCTGAATCAGAATTCATTTTTTCCCCTATGACCTGGGGTCAGTTGATAGATTTTAGGTCTGTGTATTTGGAAGGAGGAAAAAGTAAATGTTTACTTTCACCAAACTCTAACTGAAATTTAGTTTTTCATTTAACTATTTAAAAATATTATCTGAGAGAGTCCATAGGCTTCACCAGAATGCCAAAGTGGGTCCATGATGTAAAACAGTGTTTAGAACCCCTGTACTTATGACTCTACTTATCCAATCTTTATCCAATCTCTTGTAATTATGCAATTACAGCAGAGGAAAATAGGGAACCAGATTATTTAAATGACATCCTGGAGATCATTAAAATCCCCAATTGTCAAGTAGGGATTACAACACATACTTTTAACTCCAAATTCACTCTCCACCATGTGCCCACACACGGGCACACGCGCACGCACACACACACACACACACACACACACACACACAAGTAGATAGTATGCATAGGCCATGTGGTATGGGGAAAAGATCACTGTTGTTCTGGAGTAAGAAAACCAGGGTTTAAATCTTATCTCTGATTCTCACTGCTTCTATAAGCTTGGGAAATGTATTTAACTTCTTTTGTCTTCACTTTCCTCATCTGTAAAATCAGATTGTTGGAGCAGATTACCTCTGAGGTCTCTCCAAAGTACAGAACCATGATCCAATGACCCATTAAATTATTTCTCTGTACCTAATAGCATTTAAGGCATCTAAGAGAAATTCTGTGGGCTGCTAGGTGGCACAGCAGAGTGCTGGCCCTGGAGACAGGATGACAGCTTCCTGAGTTCACATTTGGCTTCAGACACTTATGAACTGTGTGACCCTGGATAAGTCACTTAACCCTTGCCTCAGTTTCCTCATCTGTAAAATTAGGTGGAGAAGGAAATGGGAAATCACTTCAGTATCTTTGCCCTGAAAACCCCAAATGGGGGCATGGAGAATCAGATATGACTGAAAAAATAACTCAACAATAACAAAAGAGAGAATATGTTCCCCTGGCAACTGGCGTTAGGATATAAGTAGAGGTAAAAATGAACTTCAAATAAATACTGAAAGCAATGCTTTTCACTTGAGGAAGCCAAGATGGGAAATAGCCCTAAAACAGGATTAAGAAAAACACACACAAGAAAAGAGATTAAATAAAATTGTCAAAAGGCAGGTATTGAGTTGTTAGAAGATAAACAGCTCTAGGAAGAGAGAAGTTAAGAATAAGTTGAGGAGCCTTACAAATAAAGACTTCTAGAGGAAATCGCAGAGTTTTATTTTCCTTTTTAAAAATCCATCCTAAAATGATTGTTTCATCTGTTGGCCACTTTAATTTATCCTGAAAACCTGAGGGACAGTACACTGTCTTTTTAGCTTACATCTGTATAGTTTAAAATGTATGTAGTTTGTGAGCATTTAATAAAAAAGTTCTCATTCTAGGGAAATGGATAAAGCTAACTCAAGGAGTCTATGTCTAGGGCAATCTTTCTGCCACCTTTTCCCCCCAATACTGGGTAAAGATAATAGGGTAAGATAGGAAAGCTGGTAGGCACTGACTGAAAAACCCTGTCCTCCCTTGACTCTCCCAATAGTTTTAATAAGAAGCCCAAAGAGCTCTAACTCTTCTTTCTGCAGCTTGAGTGAGCTGAGGGAGAATTCTACTCTGTTCTCTAAGTGATGAACTTGGGGTTAGGGAGAGGAAGGGAAAGAAGGGAGCAGAAGCTCATTCAGCTGTCTCAGGTTCCCATGGAAGTACTCAGCTCCTTCTCCCTCTGAGTTACAGATGCCTTTAGAGAATGTGTTTACCATTCAAATTTAAAGCATCCAAGGCTTAAGGATCTGAGATTCAGATCTTGGAAGGGATCTCAGAGGCTGTCTCTGTGTTATCTTGAAATCCTCACTCTCTAACCCCACATATCAAACAATTGCCACATCTTTGTTCTTTTTTATATCCACATCTCTCATGTTTATCTTCTCTTCACTCCTCCAAACAGCCGTCATCTCAGTTCACGCTCTCACTCTATCTCACCTAGCCTCCTGGTATATCTATAGCTGTATCTAATTCCTCTTCTCACTATAATCCATCCTTAATACAGGGACACCAAAGTGATTTTCCTAAAATGTATGTTTGCCAATGTCACCTTCTTACTCAATAAACAAAATTGTCTCCTTTTTACTCCGGGATGAAAAATCAGCTCCTCTGGCCATCACATGACTTCGCAACCCAGCCCTTTCCTATCTTTAGGGTCTTTTTAACACATTACTCCTTCTCCATGCATTATAATGTTCAGGCATATTGACCTGCTCAGTGATCCCCAGACAAGATACTTCATCTCCCCTGTTTCTGTAGTTGTGCTCTTTGTCCCCTAAGCCTGGAATACACTCCTTCCTCATATCCACTTTTTAAATTCCTGGTTTCCATTGACTCTTCTAATACTGCCTTCTCCATGAAGACTTCCATAATTCCTCCACATGTTAGTGCTTTCCCTCCCTGGATTATCTTGTAATCATATTATTTCTCTCCTCCCTGGCCTCTTTGACTTAAGCTACTAGAGGCCTGCTCATCCATCTTTGTGTCCACCTGGCACTCAACTCTCACCTGTAGCTCCAAGAAGCTGTAGCATGTACAACAGGCACAACCAGGGAAAACCACCTTGGTAGATGGGCTAAACCAGGTTGAGAGTAACTGACAGAAGCTCAAACCCATCAGTGAGTTAGAAGGATGTCTACCCCAAGCGTGTGAAGACTTCTCCCAGTGAAATGGGTGGATGAGAAGAATTTGTTTCAATAGCCATAAAGGTGTCTAAAGCAGGTACTGTGGAGTGCCTGGAGCTTGGTTAGTCATTGAAGACATCAATGTCATCCACTGTACCCCAAAACATCACCGGTCCTTTTGACTCATCTGGCCACTGGACTCTGATGACTCTGAAAGAGAGGGTGAGGCTTATGACTTTCTGCAACTCTGCCTTATTTAAATCCAATTTACTCACAAGTCAAGACATCACTCTGGGATATCATTGTTCCTCTTAGGAAACAATGATAGAAGAATAACACTTTGAGGGTAGAAAATGTGTGAATGCTCAATTGTATATCCTAGTTCTTACCACAGTGCAGGACATATAGGGATAGGAAGCAGACATGTGATTTCATGGGTATAGAAAACTCCAGGATGAGCAAACTCTTTCTACCTCTGCATTTGAAGGTGTTTTCTCTTCTATTTATAGTCTTACAAAGTTGCCTAGAGCACTGAAAAGGAAAGTGATTTACCCAGAGCAAAAGAGACAGCATTTGAACCCATGTCCTCTTGGCTTTGAAGCCGGCTCTCTATTTGCTGCTTTATGACTCTCTCTAGTAAATAATATTTTCAAGGGAAAATTAAAATGTCTGTTGGTTAATGAAGATTCTGAGACCTGGGTAGGTTAGGTGACTGCCCAAGATCACACAGGTAGTATGAGAAACAGGACTTGCACTCACATCTTCTCAATCCTAATCTAGCACTTTTCTTGGAAACACATCTCCTCTTGAGTGTAACACTGTTTCTATCCAGCTCCTGTTTTCTATTTTGTTAGAGATATTTGACTTTTAATTTATTTTCTTACCTTTATCTTAAACTCCTGGTGATAAGAAAATGTGAAGCCTTAAGTAAATATGAGGAGAAAAAAGTATTATTTTAATTGTTGATATAAAAATAATAAGTGGTTTGATACATTTTGGAAAAATCAATATAACAATGGCTACTCAATAGCACCAATTACAAGGATGCTGTTCCAGTTTCAGATCCAGACAGAAATCCAATAGAAAATGATTAACTGACAGTTTGCTCCCAAATCACCCCCCACCAAGAATCTGCTGAAGTATTTGCTGCCTAGGTCAGTGCTAGACTTCCATAATTAAGAGTGGCATTGCTTCATATTGTGTTTTATTGTCCTTTTCTTTCCATTAGAGTCTAGAAAAGGAAAATCTGAGCCCTGGATTCTATAGTTCCTCTAAACTTCAATATCTAAATCTAAGGAAGAAATTTATAGACTAATGTTATTTCTTCTCAGGTTGTGGTACATTCAAAATGTAGCTACTGTTTTTGTTTTTTATTTTAAACTCCAATTCCACTAACCCTCTTCAACGAGTCACTTCTGTTCTGGTGCTACATTTATTATCTTCGGAAAGAAAGGTTTCGATTAAGTTCCCTCTAACTTGTTTCCTATCAGTAATGAACTAGGATGATATGGTTCTTATGTCAAAGTCTATTAGTGTAGGTCCTAGATTTGTTTCTAGGAATGAATTGAGTATAAAAGATAGAAGGGCTCTTGAGGATGATAGTGTCCCACTTGCTTGTTTTACAGATGAAAAAACATAATTCAGGAAAGTTAAATGTTTTGCCCAAGGTCATATAGCTTGTAAATGAGAGAAGCAGGACTTGAATACAGTACTCTATCCAGTATACTTGGGTAATCTCCTCAAATGGTTTAATAGAAAGACCCTTGTAATTTTTAAAGCAGTTCCACTCTTACATAGCAATAACCAATTGCTCTAGTGATTTGTCATTTGAATCTGCTCTGCTGATTCATACATTCCCTCCCTTTCTTGATTTATTCTTCCTTTTTCCATTGTTTACTTTTATTCTTCTCTTAACTTGCCCTTTTACTCTCTCTCTCTCTCTCTCCCCCCCCTCTCTCTCTCTCTCTCTCCCCCTCTCCCCCCCCCTCTCTCTCTCTCTCTCTCTCTCTCTCTCTCTCTCTCTCTTTCTCTCTCTCATCTACCATCTATCACCAAAACCTCCAAGTTCAGAGGCAGGGGTGGGGCTGGGCAGAAGATCATCATGAGCAGGAATATCTTATTAAAAGCTCAACTCTGGGGTTACTTTCACTTTGCCTATGAAGGCAAGAATATGGATCTGGTTAAGTTTAGTATTCATCCCTCATTGATGACCTGGCTTTGTATTTCATAGAAATATCCACTATTTCTGGTGGGCATATAAGATAGATTTATTCTTTTCTATGTTGTCAGATAAATTTTATTTTTTTCCTGATTTAAATATATTTTGTATGCAATCCTAGCCTTGAAATGAATTTTATAACAGGTTTGCAACATTTTCCATAACATCCTGCTGTTGATCTGTGGTGAGTAAGAGGCAGAGTATTTTCATTTGGAAAAAGGAGGATACTATTGACTTGGACTACTCATTACCACTTGGTATATGGTATGCCACCTTTATGGTATGTAGATATAAGAAATAATGTTTATGTGTCCAACTGATCCAAAATGAATGAACACAAGTAAAGAAACTGCAAGGTGAACATATTTACAAGATCTTCACTTTTCTGTGCATGATGGAAACTCTCAAGGCAGCAGATTTTCCTTCCTCCCTTCTCCATTTCTTTCATTCTATTTCATCTTTTCTTTCTCTCTTTTACTCTCTCTTTCCTTATTTTTCTACCTTTATTCCTTTTTCTCTCTTTCTTTTTTCTTCCTTTCATTTTTGTAATGCCAATATCTGGCAAAGTAACATGCTCACAATATATGCTTAATAATGTTTATTTAATTGAAGACATTTTTTGTTGTTGTCTAGGCTTATCTCAAAGTTTCACACCTTTTCCTTCTCCTAGTATTTTGCTCACTTAGGAAACATCATTATAGATCTTCTTGAAAGTATAACCTAAGTAGTAGTGGGGGAAGAAAAGATATAAAGATGGAATCTGTGATTTCATTGATATATGGAATTGTCCAATGAACAAACTCCCTCTACTAATTCAGGTGGGCACCTTATCAGTTATGTACTTTTAGATAATTTCCTAGAGTTTTGGGAAGTTGTGAGTTGCCTAGTGTCAGAGAGCCAATATTTTTCAGAGGTGTGACTTGAATAGATGAGTCTCCTACAGACAGAAATGATAAATTTAGACATCTATTTTATTCCAAACTTATCTCTAATCAGTATGAATCTGTTTGATATGATTCCATAGGGGTAATAATAATGTTCTATATATTAGGCCCCAGAGTTGTGAATTACAGATGGAAAATTCACTTGCCTAACCACAATAATGCTGATGACTAAACCCAGTGTGGGTGGGATTTCTTCAAGTCCCCCAACTTTTTTTTGTACCTCTGGACTACCCTTTGTTGCCACAAATACATGTGGAGGGAATCATGTTATAACCACTTAATTACCAGAGATGACCCTTGCCTTGCTAATACTGTGACAACCCTTTTTTTATGCATCAATTCTGGCCTTCCTGGAGGGTCTAAATCAAAATCTATCAATCAATAAATCTCCATATTTTACTTTGTCTCTTCTGAGTGTCTGGGTGTCAAGTACTTTAAAACTAAGGCCCTGGGGAAAGGGGCATCTCAGTGATTTTTCTTGCAGGTTAAACAATTTTGGACCTCACACCACCCAAGAGATTTCTGGTTACTAGGACAGTGCAGAATGAGCCTGTTTCTGTGACAGTGTGCTGACAACATGGCAAAATGTTGTTGTGTGATCCATGATCGAAAGCTTATATATAACCTAAAAGTGTAAAGAAAACTGACTTTATTTAATGATATGTGGACCTCTTAGAGGAAGCACTATTCGGGGAAGAAGGATCCTTATAAGTGGGTACTGATTTGCAAGGCTGATTTAAATGTCTACTTCTTGGTTATACCTTGACTTAGAAGATAGAGTGCCAAATGATCAGGGAACAGATAGTTCCAGATGAATCTGTATACATGCAGCTTTCTCTTCTCCATTTGCACCAGCTAGATTACCTAAAAGGAAACAGCATCTATTCTACATTCAAAGAAATGTTGCTCGTCTATGTAAAACTCAGGAGGGAGAATGAAAAGCCATTTGACAACAGGTTGCCTATAATCATCCCTTCCTAGCTCAAAAAGCAAGACTTCATTTTTATCATAAGAAATCATCTCCTTTTGTCAGGAAAGCATAAAATTGTCACCCACACCTCTGAGAAGCCAAGGAGAATGGAACCATTAGTGACATCAGCGAATGGCAGTGAATTATCATCCTGCACTATAAATGATAATCGCTGCATCAAGAAATGCCATACTGCCTGGCTTTCACTTGCACAGGGTAATGTAGCACAGGCAAAGATAGTCATATAATTCATGCTCACAGTAGTGTCAAGGAATCATATGCTGTTTTAATATGTAATTCTGCCACCTGTACAATGCCTCCTTCTCAACAACACTCTGCCCCGCATAAACAAGTCTTGAGGCAAAATGTGTCCAAAAATGCATAAACACTTGGGTGCCTGAGTTTCACAGTCCAATAACTGCTATTCCAGAATTCATCTATCTTAAGCACTGGAGGAAGATTTTGAAAAAGAAGCTTATTTTTTTTTCAATCATTAGGCTCATGATCTATTTAGAGAGAAGCAAAAAATGATGTACAGTGTCAGTATCCAAATTAAACTGTAAATGAAGTTTACCTTGAAGAGTAAGAAGAGTTTTTGACATAAACAACTGATAGTCCATTATTCCCTGTGTAAAGTAATAGAGACAAACTGGTCTATTTACTGTTTGCTTAGACTTCTTAACTCTGTACTGGTGTCCATACCATTCCCCATATCTGGTTGTTATTGTTTTTTGATCATTTCAGTTGTCTGACTCTTTGACCCCATTTGAGGTTTTCCTGGCAAAGATACTGGAGTGGTTTGCCATTTCCTTCTCCAGCTCATTTTACAGATGAGGAACTGAGGCAATCAGGGTTACATTACCTAGATGACACAGCTAATAAGTGTCTGAGATAGGATTTGAACTCAGGTCTTCCTGACTCCAGGCTTGCACTTTATCCACTGTGTCTCCTAACCATCTAAGGTATATAACAGTGCCTAGCAAGGTACAATGGACTATCAATAATCCCCTGAGCTAGATGACTTCTTTGTTCATTTGTTGTTATTGTTTTTCTTCAGTTGTTTTTCAGTTGTGTCCAACTTTTTGTGACCCCATTTGGAGTTTTCTCGGGAAAGATAATGGAGTGGTTTGCTGTTTCCTTCTCCAGCTCATTTTACAGATAAGCAACTGAGGTAAAGTGGATTAAGTGACTTGCCTAGGGTCACACAGCTAGCAAGTGTGTGAGGTCAAATTTGAACTCAGGAAGATGAATATTCCTGACTCCAAGCTCAATGCTCTATATACTGTACCACCTCACTGGCCTAGATCCCAAGTATACCACTTTGCATATCTATCCATTGAAGGTATAGTATTATTTCTTCCCTGAAGCTTTCACAGATTATTTTAGCTTGAAGTAATCATTAACTCCTCTGAAATCCTTTAGATTCTATGGCTTTTGTTTTCTGAACCAGTCCTATGGTTTGCTTGTGTGTCTTTCTATTGACATCATCTATATCTATATCTATATCTATATCTATATCTATATCTATATCTAAATCTAAATCTATATCTATATCTATATCTATATCTATATCTATATCTATATCTATATCTATATCTATATCTATATCTATATCTATATCTATATCTATATCTATATACCTATACCTATACCTATACCTATACCTATACCTATACCTATATCTATATCTATATCTATATCTATATCTATATCTATATCTATATCTATATCTATATCTATATCTATATCTATATCTATATCTATATCTATATCTATATCTATATCTATATCTATACCTATATCTATACCTATATCTATACCTATACCTATACCTATACCTATACCTATACCTATATCTATATCTATATCTATATCTATACCTATATCTATACCTATACCTATACCTATACCTATACCTATATCTATATCTATATCTATATCTATATCTATATCTATATCTATATCTATATCTATATCTATATCTATATCTATATCTATATCTATATCTATATCTATATCTATATCTATACCTATACCTATATCTATACCTATACCTATACCTATACCTATACCTATATCTATATCTATACCTATACCTATACCTATACCTATACCTATACCTATACCTATACCTATACCTATACCTATACCTATACCTATACCTATACCTATACCTATACCTATACCTATATCTATATCTATATCTATACCTATACCTATACCTATACCTATACCTATACCTATACCTATACCTATACCTATACCTATACCTATACCTATATCTATACCTATACCTATACCTATACCTATACCTATATCTATATCTATATCTATATCTATATCTATATCTATATCTATATCTATATCTATATCTATATCTATATCTATATCTATATCTATACCTATATCTATATCTATATCTATATCTATATCTATATCTATATCTATATCTATATCTATATCTATATCTATATCTATATCTATATCTATATCTATACCTATACCTATACATACTATACTATCTATCTATACCTATCTCTATCCTATCTACCTATCTCTATCTCTATCTCTATCTCTATCTCTATCTCTATCTCTATCTCTATCTCTATCTCTATCTCTACCTATACCTATACCTATACCTATACCTATACCTATACCTATATCTATATCTATATCTATATCTATATCTATATCTATATCTATATCTATATCTATATCTATATCTATATCTATATCTATATCTATATCTATATCTATACCTATACCTATACC
Source organism: Phascolarctos cinereus (assembly GCF_003287225.1). Lineage (NCBI taxonomy): Eukaryota > Metazoa > Chordata > Mammalia > Diprotodontia > Phascolarctidae > Phascolarctos > Phascolarctos cinereus. Next base: position 48,775,134 of record NW_027555847.1, on the reverse strand, counting down.
TATCTCTATCTCTATCTCTATCTCTATCTCTATCTCTATCTCTATCTCTATCTCTATCTCTACCTATACCTATACCTATATCTATATCTCTATCTATACCTATACCTATACCTATACCTATATCTATATCTATATCTATATCTATATCTATATCTATATCTATATCTATATCTATATCTATATCTATATCTATATCTATATCTATATCTATATCTATATCTATATCTATATCTATATCTATCTATCTATCTATCTATCTATCTATCTATATATATGCATGGTTTGTTGCTGGCTATATATTAATCTGAGTGTCTTTCCTCTGAGATTATATTCATTTTATCTAGTACATATCTCATTTGTACATAGTTATCTACACATTGTCTCTCCCATTAGACCAAGTTCCTTGAGATCAGGTACTGTTTTTGTTGTTTTGTTTTTATACTTCCTATCCTTAGCAGTCAACACAGTGCCTGGAACATAGTAAGTGCTTAAAAATGCTTGCCGACTTGATTTGCCTTTATTTAATTTGAATAAAGGCGAGGACATGGCTCAAGGAGGGTCAAAGAAAATTGTTATACTTCTAGCTTGAATTTTATGCTTGCCTGTCAAATTCTCTTGTCTGAAAGACCATAACATCTTGGGGAATCCATGGAAGCTACTATGCCTCAAACACACCTAGCTCTTTGGTATTTATTGGAAGGCAGTGCTTAGCATAACATGAAAAAGCTGTATGTCTGTGCTTACAGATAGAGGCATTCTAGACATAGTTAGTAGACATGGTCACCAGGTACCTCTGAAGGCTGAAGCCTGGAAGCTGGTAACAGTGTAAAGTTTTATAATTACGCATGTAGTGATGAGAGCAAGAGTCATGAAGCAATAGCAGACAGACAGTAGATGTCCAACAGTGATCACAAGACAATTAAAATGTCACAAAACAGAGAAGACATACCTAATAAATTAAATAGGCAGTGTGATGACATCAGTAAAGGACATCTGTAGCATGAGAGGTATGAGTTATCCTATGCACATATGTTCCCTGTTCATACATCTCCTTACAGGTACATCTCTATATGCATTATGAGGGAAATAGTTTTATTGTAATTGTCTTACAATCTTATTTCATTAAATATTATTGTCTCTTAGCATCCTTGTATTACCCTCTCTCAAGTGCTATCTTCTCAATGAGGACTTTCTGAGAAATACCAGATGATAGAGTCTTTACATGTAAGGTTACCTTTCATCTGCTCTCTATGTTATCTTGTATGGATCTATTTTTATATTATCTCCTCCACTAGAATGTAAGCTTTTTGTGGGTAAAGATTGTTTTCACCTTTCTTTGCATTTTTAGTGGTTAGCACAGTCCCTAGCACAGTCAGCCCTCAATAAATACTGGTTGATTGATTAATTGATGGATTATTTTGAACTATTTGTGTCCTCTGGCTAATAAGACTTGTCCAATATCTATAAATTCAATTAAGAAACATATTTTAAGCATTTACTACATGAAAAGCACTGTGCTAGGCTCTGCAATTAAAGTGCTCTGAACTCAAATGTCCTCTCAGCAAAGAAATGGATCAGAATTAGATGTATGATTTAATTGATGGTGAATGGGTTTAGGGGAACTCAACAGTTAAGAACCTCACTCTATCAATGCAGGTCCATACCTTCCCTGAAGCTTACAGTCTTTAAGAGTGACCTAGAACCTTGTGAGGTTAAATGACTTATTCAGTCACACAACCAGTATATGGCACAAGTACCAATCCTCCTCACCATCCTCCTGCTTTTTTTTTAAACTTCTATATTTCCATCCAGCCACCTAGGTACCTAACCAAGGTGCCATCCATCTTTTTTTCTTCCTTTTCTTCTTCCTTGGCCAATATCTATTTCCTTGTCAAGTCTTATTTTCTCTTTCTCTACAATACATCTTACTCATTCAGGCATTTCTCTAATTTAGGACCCCATCATTTTTTACTTGGACTATTGTAATAACCCCCTAATTTATCCACCTACTTCTAGTATCTACCTTGTTCAATCCATCCTTCACAGAGTTGACAATATTGATATTGATAAAGTATATGTCTAACCTTTTCATTCCCCTGCTCAGCAAGGATCAGTAGATCCCTCTTGCTTCTTTTCTAGAACACAGAGTCCACTGGAATTTAAAGTTGTTCATAATCTGACTTCAGAATATATCCTCAGACATTTCATATTTCCAGTCCTTCTTCCACACACTCTATTGTGTTGCTTTCTATTCTCTATCTACAGCACCTAACCTCCCATTTCCAAGCCTTTTCACAGTTTGCTTTCACCATCCTTCATATTCCAGTGCCTGTAATGCTTCCCCACCTCACCTTTTCACCTCAGAATTGCTAGCTCCCTTCAAGGCTCAGCTCAGATGCCCTATGCATCACTTGGACTTTCCTGATCTGCTTTTCCTCTCTCCCACAATAGCTAGTCGTCTTCCCCCCCCCCCCCCAGTTTTCTCATTAATATTTTGTATCTCTTATCTGTGTGAATGTTTCAAGCCTCCTCCCTAGACCACAGGCTGCAGAAGAAAGGAAACTTCTTGAAGTCAGGGACTGTTTCATATCTTTTCATCACTAGTGCCTTGCACAATACCTTGCATTTAATAGACTCTCAAATCCTTGTTGAGTTGAAATGGATCCTCTTATAGTTCTTTTCAGCAGCTCTCAGGTAAGGTCAGAAATCTGTCAAAGGAAACTTTTTGGTGGAGAATGGTTGGAAATTCATAAAGTTCTTCTTGACTTAGGATAAAAATGAATTTGAGGCAGAACTAAAGAAAAGAAAAAAAAGGCAAATCCATAAAATCATTGCTTATTACTCAGCTAGCCTGAGTTTTTTGCATTTATTATGCATATCTATAAACAGCAAAGTCTCCTAGATTTGGTGCTGCATTTTAATCATTAAAAAAGTACATCTCTCTACCTATACACTCACATAAATGTGTAAATATACATTCAGATACACACCATGTATATACAAACATGTATCTTATCTATTATGTGCATATATGTGCATATGTGTGTATGCATATATGTGTATATGTATGTGTATATATGTATGTATATGTGTGTGTGTGTATATATATGTATATCCCAAAGTATAAAATGAAATTACACAAAAGATTCAAAATGGTTTAGCAAATACCTTCTGCAAGCACTATGCCATAGCTAGGGCAGCTATGACCCAATCTCAATTTTCTAGGGAACTCTGATGGGTTGTGTGGATGTCTTCTCTATTGCCATCATAATGAGCCCCATTGGTTGTGTTCCCCCTATTGTTAGATAGATGAGTGGTGGTCACCCAAGATCCATTTAACTACTTAACATAATTACCTTTTACAAAAGGATATTTAGTTTGCAGACGTAACAATAACAAAAATACAAACATGCACTACTGGATGGAGTGTCTAACGTTCTAGCTCTTTGATGCATGGCTGCTGTGCTAGCTTCAAAATCTATTATAGATAATGATTCCCAATTACCAGAGTCCCAGAACCTTCAGGGTTGACTCTCCTGGGCTTTCATAAACCAAAACAATCTCTTTCATGTAAAATAGTAGAACAAGCAGTGAAACAAAAGACCAAAGCTGATTTTCATATAACTATATCTCAGACTCAAAAGTGAGGAAGCCAAAGTCTTTTCCCTTTACCATATCATCTCTCACTGATCACTCTCAGTGATGGAGTCAAACATGAAGAGATCCACCATGAGGGAGCATCCGAAGAGAATGCTTATGGCACTGCTTAGCTAGTGACTTTTGAAGGCAACTCAATTTCTTTTCTATATAACTTTTTGAAAATGCTTCTTTTAATTATAGATTAGATGATTGAAACCAACAATATGATGTCTATACATGCTCTGAAGTCTCCAAGACATTTACATTGTGTGTCACCACAGTCTCTCAAAAGCAGCATATCTATTCTCATCCATGTGGGAAATTTACATTAGTAGAATGCCCTGATATACTCTGAACGTATCCTAAATCTGCCTTGTGGTTGTGTGAGGTTTCAAAGGAGAGACAGGAAAAGCTCCAAATGTCTTATAAAGCTTTATGGGCTTCATATTTGAAGTGTACCTTGAACAGTGCCTTGGATTTCATTTCATGGAGCCAAGGAGGAAACATTAGGAACAAGATCAGCAAAGGCACAACGATTAAAAAAGAAAGGAACATACACAAAGAATAGCAAGTAGACTAGTTTGATTGAGGCATGTAGCAGGTCAGTTACAGTCAGATTTTAGTGAGTGGCCTGCAGTGCTGTAAAAAGGAGTCTGGATTTTTAAAGGCTGTCAATGAGGACCATTAATAGGTTTTCAAAGAAAAGACTGACATAGTCTTACCTCTGAACTAAATAGATTAATGATGGACTAAAGATGATTGAATGGAATAATCAGGTACAACAATTTCCAAGACCTTCTAATAGCAAGGATTTTCAAATCTGACACTTATTAATGGGAGTGCTATTAAAGAATAATAAGTACTTGATAAAGGACATTTTAATTTGCTTTGCTTCTCTCATACAAAAACCCTGATGCACATGAACTTATATAAAATGCAAAGAAATAAATGTGAATTAATTTGTGATATTCATATTACCTAGTAATAATAATGAAAAAGACACTTTTAAAAATGTTACTTTTTACTTAAGATAAATTGAATGTTCCCAATTTTATAAGCACACAATAGGCAAACTAAGGTTTTTATACCAAGATTCTCTTTTTACTAGTAAGCCATCCTATTCTCTTTCTTTCTCTTTTATTTCATTGAGAAAAAGGGAGCAAGAGACTGCAACTTAAAGAGATTAAGAGGTTAAGTTAAAATCTTCCCTGCAATCATAAAAGCCTAAGTTTGGTCAAATGATCTTTTCTACTTAAGAAAAAAGGCATCTAGGTGGCACAATGGATAGAGTGCCAGGCCTGCAGTCAGGAAGGCTCATCTTCTGAGTTCAAATCTGCCCTCAGACACTTACTAGCTGTATGATGATGGGCAAGTAACTTGACCCTGTTTGCTTTGGCTTCCTCGTCTGCAAAATGAGCTGGGGAAGGAAATGGCAAAGCACTCCAGAATCTTTTCTAAGAAAACCCTAAATGGGGTCGTGGACAGTTGGACACAACTGAAAAACAACTAAACAACTTGAGAAAAAAGGGTAAGAATAGTAACAGATAGGTAAATAGGAACACCTTGTCTTTGAACCAGCCCATAAGCATGAGTATAAAGTATCAGGAAGAGTTTTTGATTTTCAAGTTAAGCTCTAAAGTGAACTGGTTAAAAGTATGTTCAGGCTTAGTTAGAAAGGAATGAAATTCTTTAGCAATGTTTATTGTTTAATATCTTGTTTAAAATATCATTTTGAAAAACATGATCTTTAGATTTTACTTTTTTCATAGAAGATGAAAGAGGCAGCATAGTCTGGTGGATAGAAAACTAGCCTTGACAACAGATGATCAAGATTCAAATCCTACGATTAATGCATGTTTTGACTTTGGGGAATTGTTTGTGCAATAGCTAACTCTCTAAGCCTTTCAGTTGTGGAGAAGACACCAATCTGCATTATGGTAAAGGGAATTTTCTCACCTGGTTTCCTCATTTCTTACCTCTCTGCTCTACTAGATGATCTCAAAAAATATAAGAAAGTATAATTATTGTTTTTGATGATGCTACTGGTGCTATGGTCACTGTTTTCATCATCATGAATAAAAATATTAAAGAAAAGTGAGCATAGACTGATACAGCCTGATCATAATAAAAAATAATAAACTATGGTAAGTAATGAATTAAGTAAATTTTATGAATACATCAAAAGTCATGTAATTCAACAGGAAACTCCACTGATGTATTTTTTATCTTGTCTATAAGTTACGCTCTCAAAGAGTTGACAAAAATGAGCTATGTATCCATTGTTATAGAGCACGACTGTAATGCCAGCATGACAACTACATCAAAAAGTGCCTCTATGCAAATATCATTAGTTGTGAAATTTCCTGGTTAACATTTGAAATTTCCCTTCTGTGCAGGTCTGTTCCTCATTCAGAAAATTTTTTTTTTAAATTAAAAATCTTGTCAAAAGAGGCCAAAGTGAAATACCAGAAATGTTCCAGATTGAATATAAGAGCTCTACCTTCCACTCAACCTCAATCCTTAGCAGAAGTAGTACTTACCATTAATGTATTGATTTTAATTTCCTAATTTTCACTTAATCTATGGTGAAAGATGGTGATTGACTTATTTATCTCTTTACTCCCCCCCAACAGTGTTCCTTTTATTCCTTGTCTCCCTATTAGATTTGCTGAGATATCTTCTCAAATATATTGACCATCAAACTTTGTCTAAAACCCTTATTTCCAATTACTGATCCTTATGTTTCAGATTCTCTTCATTTTCTTCAGGATTATTAGCAACTGTACTGTAGTACATTAAGGTATCTTTACTAATCAAGAGTATATTTCAAAATACTTGTTATGAGTAAAGAAAATCACACCTTTGTGACTATGATTCCTTTGAAAAATTATAAATATCTACATAAATATAGTAATAAGTAGATGTGACATTGGTGGATGATTTGAAGAAAGTGGGGATGCTTAGCCTATAGAATAGTTGGGGTACATGAGAGCTGTCTTCAAAGTATTTCATTTAGGAAAGGGAAGAAACTTTTGTTTCTACATAGAAGTAATAACTAGGATCAACCTACTGGGGAGAAATCATAAAGTCAGTCTGAGACGTTTTTAAAGGAACAATTTCTTAACCATTTGTTGTTCAGTCATTTTTCAGTTGTGCTTGATTCTTCATGACTGCATTTGGGTTTTTCTTCAGAAAGACACTGGACTGGCTTGCCATTTCTTCTTCAGCTCATTTTACAGATGAGGAAACTAAGACAAACAGGTTTAAGTGATTTGCCTAGATGATACAGTTAGTAAATATCTGAGGCCAAATTTCAATTCAAGAAATAGAGTCTTCCTGACTCCAGGCCCAGCACTCTATCCACTGTACCACTTAGCTGTCCCTCTTACCAATTAGAACTATAAAAAAATAGGATGTTTTGCCTTGGAAATAATGAATTCCTCCATTGAAGTATTCAAGTAAGGACTGGCTATCACTTGGCAGGTATATTTTAGAAGGGATTCAATTTTAGATGCAGATTAGAAAATATGGTGACTGAAGTCCCTCCTAATGCTACAATTTGTAGCTTTTATTGTAAATGCATCTATGTGTGCAGAAACTGAGGCATCTAGATGGTGTAGTGAATAGAAATCTGGATTTGGTGACAGGAAGACTTAATTTCAAATCCAACCTCACCTAGACATTTATTAGCTGTATAACCCTAGGCAAGTGAAAACATCTCTGAAACTTCAGTTATCTCATTTGCAAAATGAGGCTAATAATAGTATCTACTTCACCAGGCTGTTATGAGGATCAAATGAAATGAGAAAACATGTATAAAGTTCTTTGCAAACTTAAAGGTGCCATACAAATGCTGGTTATTGTTATTGTTATCTCTGAGTTAAATAAAGGAATACGTGTATGGATAAAAATGTGGATCTGATGAGTAACTAAAAGAGGGAACTGGTACCTCCCAAACTCTATACAGCTGCCCTTTGATGTTAAAAAACCAGCTCAATGAAGGCTATTCTTAGGTAAAATTCTTTAGATTTTACATGCATGTTTTAAAGTTTGATCAATGTATGCATTATATTCAGATTACTCATATTTCTTAAAAATACTTTCCATCAAATTTTATCTTTATCTGTCTTTTATCAAATTTTCTAGATGGTTGATTTAAGTCCCCACTTCATTTGTCACTGTAGATTTAAGCTACATTTATGTGTATGCATTTTTTCAAACAATTCCCAGAATAATTCACCTTTCTTATGGATGCTTACATTAAACACAATCCCATCTGGCTGCACAATAAACATCTTCTTACCTCAGGCAAGATCTACATAATTTATATAGAAGTCCTCACTGTAGGGTAGAAACCATTGGATGTTAGAGCTAAGAAGTATCCTATAGTCCAATGCTATCCATTTTAAAGATCAGGGTGCTGAGATCTTTATAGATGAGGCAATTTGCATTAGTTTACAATGCCTGACAAATCTATAGAATGGCTCAGTAATTCATCTCCCAACATGAAGTCATGTAGTTTTTTCTGATAGACCACACTGCTTTGTGAAATAGTAAAGTATATGAAGAATAATTGATGGAACAAAGGAACAGATAACATAAGGACACATAAGACATTGTATCAAATGTCTTTTATAGTAAAATTCTATGCTTTGGATTTTGGGCTTCATCATTAATGACTATATGAAGTCATCTTCACAATTGGGAATTTTTCAGAGATCATTTCAGATGAAGTTCTAAACAAACTTACTTTATATTGAATTTTACTCTATCCTGAGGTTATGTTGCCTCATCCTGTCCTATCCTTCTGTGATTTAATTACAAGTCAATATTATATCAGAATAGACCTGTAGTCTTAGTTTCTAATTAAATAATTGTTTCCTCAGTAATAACTTATTTTCAGTGCTCAGTCAATACTTTTTTTTTTTCAGTTTTTAAACATCTTAAAATGACTCTCATGGAGAGGTCAATAGAGAGGCATATAGGGGTTCTGTACAGGATATCATATATAACTAATTTCTGACTTCAAAGAAGAGTATAAATATATGATATTTTCATGAAAATGTACAATAGAAATAAAAGATAGATTGCTCATGTGGCAAAGGCAAGTAAAAACAGGAAGATAGCCCAGCCTAAGGGTTCCATTGGAATGCCTATAATGCCATGTGAAACAAGGGAGACTTTGCATATTGGATGAGCTCTCTTTATAAAATGTATAAGAGAAAGTGGATCAAACAGTGTTGGCGGGCATAGAGAAGATACAATCTTTGTCACTGAAGATAACATTCAGTTTCATGAGATCACATAACCACTTATGTATTTATGTCTATTCATCTATTTCCATGTTATATCTCTACAAGAGGTTAGCATCAAATCCAAAGCATCTTATGTAGTACTTTGCACAGCATAGCAACTGAAATTAATGTAAATGGAAGCCCAAAGTTCTGAGCATGTTCAATTTATTGGTAAGACTAGCAATCACTAATAAAAGGGCTTGACTCCCCTGTCAGCCAAAAGACCATGAGGTAGGGTTTACTGGCTTCATATTGTTTTGGGAAGAACAGGAAGAAAAGAAGCAACACAAACAGAAAACAATACGGTTGATTACAACGTCTGAAGTATCATAGATGATGGAAAATCATCTGATTGGATGAAAGTATGGTATGAACGGTGGCAACAGCCCTTCCTTCTATCTTGGTGCTATGGAAATCCCATTGGTGGTGTGCACCTGCATGGCTAGTTAGCATCATAGTGATAACAGACCAGACTTTCTTGAAGGACAGTTAGTGTTTCAGAGATAACTCCATGGCATCCATCTTCACCCTTCAAAGACAACAGATTTCTTCTAATTGTACAAAGACAGCTAGTTGTCTTTTAATTAAGATTTAAAGGGAAGCTGAACTTTTAAATTTAAAACCAGGAAGGAAAACTGAACGTCTGGACTCACAAACTTCTGAACTTAGCTCAGAGACAAAGAAACATGGCTTAGGTGGTCACAGAATAGAATAAATTACAGAATAGAATCAAAAGTAAAATACTAAATTAATGTTTGATTTTCTAAATAGTAAGTACTTGCTAAGTGTTTAGTGGATTGGCAAGGATGGGACTGTATAGCAGACACTAACCACTGATCATATTATCCAACTGGTTTACTTTGAGATACTTTAATGATGTACCTAGTAATGATGAGATTTAACAATATCATTCATTCATCTTCAAAACCTCTTCTTCACTTCTAAACCTCTCAATAATCAAAATCTGACACTTTTAATATTATATGTGCATTAGTTATAGACCAAAAGCACAACTATTCACATTTTACAATTTTATTTAGTCTTCACTTTTTTCCAGCATTGTTCATAATTTTTTAAGACATGTCAGGTTTATTATGCTCTAAGCACTTGAAAAAGCCATTTTCCCCCTAAGAATGTTTGTCAAAAGTTTGCAAAAAGCTTCTTAAAACATAATGCTTACACCCTCCAGCAAAAAATTAAATTTCTATTCAAGTGCATGCAGTAATTGTGCTCATTTGTACTTTATTGCAACCTGTGGTTATCATGTTTTATGGAATCTGTGGTGAGAAACGTCCCTGAAACTGCTTGGACTTCATGGAAACAGCAAATGGAGAAACAGCATAGTGGATCTTAAGGGATTTGCAACATTTCTTTGCTACTCTGAATCTCCATAGAAGCAAAATAGGTCAGGGCCAATATTCCAACATTCTCCAAAGACTAAAAATAGAAGTCATAAATATAATATTGAGGATCATAAAGTTATACATCTAGATTTATAAGGTATTGAATATATAAGATTATCTTCTCATGGGACATTTTATCATGTAGCTCTAATGGTTATTCTAAAATTTGCCTGCTGATGTTCAAAATCCCCAGTATCTATTATTTGGGGCAGCTAGGTGGTACAGTCGATAGAGCAACAGGCTTGGAGTCAGGAAGACATGAGTTCACATCTGGAGTTTGACACTCACTAGCTGTGTGACCCTGGGCAAGTCATTTAGCTCTGTTTGCCTCAGTTTCCTCATCTGTAAAATGAGTTGGAAGAGGAAATGGCAAAACAATTCAGTATCTTTGCCAAAAGAACTCCAAATGGGTTCACAAAGAGTGAGATATAACTGAAACAACTGAACAATAATTTCTCTTGGTATGATGCTAACATAATCTGACCTAATTCCAAAGTATGTGCATAGAATTGCTTGCTTCCTTCAAAATTCATCACAAATACCAATACTACTTGAAGTTTTCTTAATTCTCTCTCCTTCTCCCAACTGCTAGTGCACTGCCTTTTAAAACTATCTTTTTCATGTCCTTTTTTTTTCCCATTAGAAAGCAAGCTTCTTGACTTCTAGTTTGAACTGAAAAAAAAAAAGGCAAAGGCTTTTATATGGGATTAAAAATTATGTGTTAAGAAAGCCTGGAGAAAAAAAAAACAACCCTGTAGATTCCTAATGTGATTTTTGAATTTAAGGCGCCATGCAAAATAGTAGAAAGAGCTCTGGATTTATAGTCAGAGGACTTGGGTTTATATGCCAACATGGCTATTTACTACTTGTGTGACCCTGAGAAAATCACAAATTCACTGATATCTAACTCCCTAATCTCTAAAATTAGGAAGCAAGGACTACATAATCTCAATGGTACCTTATAAATCCACCTCCATAATTTTATAATTCTAAGATTTAAATCTTAGTGGCTAATAATTAAGTCCTTGATCTAGGTATGAAAAAAATCATTTTCTAATACTTGCTATCATCATTTAGGTTTTTCAGCTACTTCTTTCTCACATTCATTGTGTCCATCATTGTCTCCTCCTTTCTCCCCCCAGTACTGACCTACTCCTCACACTTTTATTTCAATTGTAGGGGAAAAAATGATTTTTTTCTCCCTTTCTTCAATAACAGGCAATTAGAACCAATGGATATTTAGTTTACTCATTTGGTTATTATTTTTATATCTGGATTATCATAAAACCCATCAAACATTATCTCCTTGTTTATCTCTCTTTATAGGTTATCTGACATGTGTATATACACTACATATTCTGAGGAACTGAAGTTCAAGATCTTTCATAGGACCATGGAGAGGTATACGATGGGTGTAAGTAGGTTGGAACACAATATACACAATGAGTTAAATAGGATAGTCATTTAAAGCATATAATGAAATTAATGTATAATTGAGAAAAAAAGATGGGCAGTCATGGAGCAAGCAAGATGGGTGAGTAAGGTTATATGATCCACTGGTATATGTTTAATGCCAAGAGAATGCCAAGCAAGGCCTCTAACATATTGATTGGTCTAGATCAGGCGAACTTTTGAACAAGGTTATGACAGTATGCACAACAATGTATCGGTTTAGATCTGTACTATTGGAAAGAATATCTACATAAATGAAGTGACAAATTACATGAACATGAATTTAGAGTTAGACGGGATCTTGGAGATCATTTAATCCCACCACCTTCATTTTTCAAGATGAGAAAATGAAAGTTCTGCCTGGTTTTAACTCCATGGGACAATATTCCCCTCCCAGGATAAGTTGATTACTTCTATACTCACCACCATGGTGCTAACTCAAGCTCTCATTTATATCCCCTCCCTGAGCCACATCCCTTCTGTTTGTAGGGCTGATAGGCACAGTACATTACTTCTTCCAATGCTGTCATTTATAGAGGTCAGAGACTAGACTCTTAACTCACTCCACTTTTCATCTGCTGCTCTGCCTGGTTTCAATTCTACCAGAACAAAATTACACCATTCTGGGCACCTCCTGGTGTTCCATCCCTGCACTCTGATGTCCTGCCTCCTTTTATTTATTGTTTTCCCCTTTAGACTGTAAGCTCTTTAAAAGTCCAGACTGTTTTTCATTTATTAATTATATCCCCAGCACTTAGTACAGAGCTTGGCACATTGCTTAATGAATGTTTAGTAGATTGGTTTGGATTTGAATTAAAGAATAATTTATCAGATAAAATGGATAAAAATACAGAATGACTTGAAGTCCAATGTAGCTCTTTTACTATCACAGTGACAAAGGAATGGTTAAAAATGGGGCAGCATGCCCTCAATTCACAAAATTTTTAGACTGTCCATTGACATTAATTTAATGGTTGATACTCTATATGAGAAATATTTGTCCAATGACCCACTGGAAAACCTGAAATACATTCATAGTGTTATTATTTGCTATAAATGAAGCCAATAACCATAAAGAAGTGGCTAATAGTTTCTCCACAGAGACAAAAATAAAAGATTTGGTAGAATAAACTGCATCTTATTCACTAGAGAAATAGGAAAGATTGTTTCACCAGTACTCAGCCACTTCACACTGCAGAGTTCACTAGAGCATAAGCAAAGACCTCCATGGTGATATCTGGAATTTATACAACAAAATCCCTTAAGAATTATGAAGATATAGAAGAATTCTAAAACAAATTATGCAATTGTTCCAAAAAGAGGAAGCACATTCCATGATAATTGGTCCAAATATGTTGCAATATTTTTTTGGGGGGCAGGAATCAATGAAAGAGGTCAGAATTTTGTAGATTTTTCCAAAAGACACCAAAGTACTTTAAATAAATACTTTCTTTAAGATGATATTTATAATTATGGGACAAGGCTACCATTAGATTATATCACAAAGCATTGAAATTGATCTCAGAATTAAAGAACCATGGAATATAGGAATTAGAGTGGGTCTCAGCAGTCATCTAGTCAAACTCATACATGAAAGGAATCTCCACTATCACATACCCAATACATGGTCTTCCAACCTCTGATCTAAAAATTCCAAGATGGGAGAACTCACCCCCAACTCTACATATCCAATTCCTCTTTTGTACAGCCTTAACTGTTATGACTTCTCCCAACCCCATATTGAGGCTAATGAACTGGAAGCATGTAAATGTCAGTATGGGAGCTATTTCAGAATCAGATATCTAGAGGTACTCACATTTTAATCTTATTAGACAAAGTTCAATATCAATGACAAAGAAAAGGTAAAGTTGAAAAGACAATCAATTACATTACAACAATAATTCCAAAAATAATTATTTAAAAAGTTGTAAATAAATGAAAAATGAGAAATAGTCAAACATAAATATGTTGCATAATTTCTTTCTTTTTTTTTTAGCCAAAGACAAGGTTTATTAGAAAATCCATCATATTGGGCAGACTCTTAAGGAGTCTAAACATTAGTAAGCTATTGGCTAGATTTTAAGAATCTAAACACCTTAATGGAGACAAGATGGACCTTACATACAGAAAGACTGTGGAAGGGACCTAGGCATGGCCAAGTACTTTGGGGTGACTGGAGGAGGGGTCTAAGGAAGATCTAAATGGGAATGGCCAGTGAGTTGGGGTGATGTCGCATAATTTCTTAAAGGACCTAAACTGATGTCAAAATTATCAAACAAGGAGGCATATGAAACTCAAGCACTGTTTCAGAAAATGAATACCTAATTCTTTTGACAAGCAAAGGGATATGATAATGAAAGGTAGCACTCATTTAGAGTACGAAATCATTTGAACATTTTTTTAAATGATCAAGATTGGATATTATAAACAGTGATGTCTTATAGTATATCAAACAATAGTGGGGAAGAAAATGAGCCTTTAGAAAACTTTGAATGGACTCTAAATAAACTCCAATCATTGAAAGAACATTTATATATGAAACTGGGAAAACAAAAAGACACAAAATGCAACAGACTTGAAAGCATTTCTATATTCATCTGTTTTCATCATCAAAGTTAAGTCGAATATTTTCATACTAACACTTCTATATTCTTTATGATATATGAAAGAGTGAAAATGGGACTCAAGAAAAGGAAGTCTGGAAGTTTCTAGATGTACCAAATGCATACAGGAGAAAACTGTACCTGAAAAGATACAGTATTAAAGTCACTCAGAAGTCAGCTTGCAATATCTCAAATAGTGGAAATATTATGATATAGCATAAATACTGACTCCTAAGTCTTCCATTCCAGTTCTCTCTTCCTCTTTCCTTCTTCTCCCCCATCTCTCCTTCTCTCTCTCTCTCTCTCTCTCTCTCTCTCTCTCTCTCTCTCTCTCTCTCTCTCTCTCTCTCTCTTTTCTCTCTCTCTCTCTGTCTTGGTAAATAAGCTTATATTTTGAAATAGTATTTTTTATTTTTGCTCACCATATTCCCTGCTTGTCAAGGAGTTCAAATAGTGACGGCTAGTTGAAACAAATTCTAGGGCCCTTTACTTCCTTATTGCAACAATTTCTAAAGAAAGAAATGTTCTCATTATGTCTAAGAGGTATACTGAATAAATACCACTGTTTCTTTAATTCTTAAGGAAAAATAAATAATTTCACTTGATATATCAGTATGTAGCATTAATGATTTTCCTTCAATAAAATGTTTCTCATGAATATGGTAAAATGATATAATATAGGAGCTAGAGACTTATGATTTACTGATAGAAGAGAGAGATGAAAAAAATCCCTCTTCCAATGTAGCTCAGCACCCTCTCTCTTATACTCAGAAAGGAGACTTATCAGCTTGGAGGGTTGTCTAGAGTAATGAAATTTCAAATAACGTGTCCAATGCTACCCAGCTAATGTATGTTAGAGGTGCGAGTAGAAGTTAGGTATTTCTGTCTTCAAGTTTAGCTTTCTATACACTATAGCACTGCCTCTCAAGGTCATATAACATTCCATAAAACTTGTGACTGCAGACTCAGTTCTGTTAATGATGCCCTTTCTATTAATATCAGTAGTTCAAGAATCTGTGATATTACCATGGGATCTCCTTTTACCATTTCTGATCTGAAAACCATTATATAACTTAGAACACTAAGAGTTTTTGCAGTTTTAAAAACAACAACCTTGCAACCAATATGATGCTGAGTCAGTCTCTCTCTCTCTCTCTCTCTCTCTCTCTCTCTCTCTGTATATGTGTGTGTGTGTGTGTGTGTGTGTGTGTGTGTGTGTGTGTATATATATATATATATATATATATATAAAATGTTCAGACACATACATACATATACACACACATATATGTGTGTATACACACATATGTATATATACACAAAATGTACCAAAATCTTTCCATAAGTCTACCAATGATTCCATGATTGTGACTAATTGAAAACCAAATCATCAAACTAATCGAAATTGTGTTTGTCCAGGAAGGCAAATGATAGTGTTAGTGGGAAAAGTCAGGTTATATTTACCTAATTAACAATGGTTGCATGTGTCAACGAAGCAACAAAAAAAAGACATTGTCACTAAGGTAATGTAGGATCAGAATATAAAAGGTGTCAGTTGTAAAGCTAGTATGTGGGATAAAAGATGAAATTCCTAAATGTTGCACTGTTATTCACAGATCAAAGAATGAATCTTCTGGTGTATGCAATAGATGTGCCAGGAAATATTCATGGAAAAACATGAACAACAATTACAGGGAATGAAAAAAAAATGGATAGACTTTAATATTCATTGGTAGAAGGAAAACTTATGTTAATGTGATTTTGGATCACACAAATTATCAAAGAATATTTGTAGTGTATATATAGAAAACTGAATAGTATGAGAAAAGTTTGGAAAGTCATGATGGCAGACAGACCATGGAGGGCCTCAGGATAAGTGGTTTAGCTATCATAATGGTGAAAAATAATGATAAGAACGAAAACAAAAATTAGAAAAGCAGTAAAGTAGGAAGCAAAATATTCCTTTCTTTCAAATGTATTTCATGATGAAAAATCCCTAAAAACACTTTTTGGGATCTCATTTACTTCTTTTCTTTGAAGATCACTTAGATTCCCACTCCCTCTCATCTTTACCAAAAAGCTATCTCATATCAGTTTCAAAAAGAAAGAAAAACCTCTCTCTCTCTCTCTCTCTCTCTC
Source organism: Phascolarctos cinereus (assembly GCF_003287225.1). Lineage (NCBI taxonomy): Eukaryota > Metazoa > Chordata > Mammalia > Diprotodontia > Phascolarctidae > Phascolarctos > Phascolarctos cinereus. The sequence goes on along the minus strand of NW_027555847.1, from coordinate 48,758,604 downwards.
TCTCTCTCTCTCTCTCTCTCTCTCTCTCTCTCTGTATATATACATTATATATATGTATATTCACACATATATGTATATATACGTATATGTGTATATATATACATATATGTGTATGTGTACACACATATATGTATATGTATACATTTATATGACAGCAAACCATTATCATTGATATATAGTGTAAATATTTATTTCTGTTTACCAGTTCTTCCTTTCTTATAATATATGCTTTAATTATGTTTCTGCAAAAGCTTTTCAATTTCATGTAGTCAAAATTATTTTACCTTTTTAAGCTTTCCTTTACTTCCTACAAGTTAATGGTTAATGAATGTTTCTATCAGGAAATTAAATTAAAATAAAATGTAAAAAAATCACTAAATACCTACCTTTAGCAAAGCATTATGCTAGCTCTGGAAGACTACAAAGAAAAAAATAAAAAGAACATTTCTTGTCCTCAACAAGCTTACATTCTGCTGTTGGAGTACCACACACATATAGGCAAATAAATGTAGGTTAATTTAAAGTAGGAGAGCACTAGCATCTGCTGTTGCAGAAAAATAGGTGACTTCATCACAATTCCACAGTCAAGAAGAGCTAGTGCTTGTGACTGCAGGGCACCATGGGCATTTCCTGGGTAAAGACCAGAGCACAGAGCAAGAGAGCAATAACCACAACTTTCCCACAATCATAACACTTTGGAAGCAACAAAAACTTGCAGATCCCTAGAACTAATTCTGAAAACAGAAGCGCAAAAAAGCTGGAAGGTTGGGGCAATGCCTCTCCACCCTTAGGTGACCAGATACCAACTTTAAAACAAAGTTCAATGTCAAGAAATAAGCTAGAAAAATAAACAAACAAACAAAAAAAGAACTTAACCATAAAAATCTACTAGAGGGAAGACCAAGACATAAACTCAGAAGGAGAAAACAATGCAAAAAGGACTGCAAGCAAGGTCTCAAAGAAAAGTGCTAATTGAAACCAAAGTTAAAAAAATCCTAAAAGAATTAAAGAAAGAGATAAGAGTGATAGTGGAAAGATTGGGAAAAGAAATGGGAGTGATGCAAGACAATTATGAAAAAAGAAGTAACAGCTTTGTAAGAGTCACAAAGATACTTAATAAAATACCTTAAAAAAACAAAATTAACCTAAATAAAAAGAGGCACAAAAATTCTCTGAAAAAACCCCTGTATTTTAAGGCCATATGGAAAATGAAACACAAAAGCTCACCGAAGAAAATAATTCCTTAAAATTAGAATTGGGCAAGTGGAAGCTAATCACTCAATGAGACATCAGGAAACAATAAAACAAATTTAGAACAATGAAAAATAAGTTGCAGAAAAGTTGTGAATTAGGAGAAGGTGTTTCATGACTAGGACCTGTTGGTCCTACATCCATGAAATCATAGTTACAAGCTAATAAGGAAAAGAAAGAGATGGAGGAGAAAAAGAAGAATCAAAGGAAGAAGGAGCAAAGAGAGTGGAAGGGAACAAGCATTTATTAACTACTATGTTCCATGCAAAGAATTAAGTGCTTTACAAATATTGTTTTATTTGAACCTCATAATAATCTTGCGAGTTAAGGGGTATTTATTTTCTCCATCTTGCTGTTGAGGAAACTGAGGCAGATAAAGGTCAATGACTAGCTGAGGATCAAAGTCAGATTTGAACTCAGGTCTTCCTGACTCCAATCTGATCCACTCTGTCATCTAATTGCCTATAGAAGGGCAAGCCATTTACATTATAAAGCAGTACATATAGATTGTGACCTTTGACATCCAGTCATAACAGAATGAAGGTTAAAACCAAAGGATTATAATTAAGCATCAAGCTTAGCATAGTACCTGACATGTGGTAGGTGCTTTATAAATGCTTGTTGACTTGCTTCTTCATATCAACCTATAGGGAAGCTCTATCTTTAATTCTATTCTGTTTACCATTTTTATCAATGACTAGATCAAGACATTACTGGTAAAATTTGAAGATACAATTAGTAGAGTAAATGGCAGATTCACAATTCCTGTAGATTTCAGCAAGTGAGATTAAACAAAGTTGAACTGAATAAGAATTATTGCAAATGGCCACATTTCACAAAATAAAGTAATAAGTACAAGATGGCAAAGGTATGGTTATATAATTTAATCCAAAAAATTGGATATTTTAGTTGACTGAAAAATGAATATGGATTCATAGTGTGATGTGTTTGCCATAAAATTAAAAACATCTCTGACTATGTTCACATATCTAAAATATTTAGGGTTTTGTCTATGAGATTTAATGAATGAAGTTTAAAAGATGTCAAAAGACATGATTAAAAATGAAGGTGTGATGGTCATATTAATCGACTAAGGGATAAAAGATAAACAATTGAGTGCTGCCATAGAATATATCAACTATCAAAAGAACCACAGGAAAGTAATTAGCACATTGGACAGATATTCTATGGAGGATTTGTAGAAGAATTGGGGAAAAATGCATGTGATATGAGCTGACATGAGAAAGTTGTTTCTATCTCAATCCATGTAGGATGGAAATTACCAGTTATGTTACCAATTTATCAAATATTAAAGAAATTCCTAATATGAAAGCTTTTTTGTTCCAATTTTGATCTAAACTGATAAATACACACACATGATATGCTGTGTTCTTTTCAGGACACTGCATTTTAAGAGGGATTTTGACAACGTGAAAAATGTTCAGAGGAGGATGAACAGATAGCAGTAATTGTTTTATAAAGGTTGTTGGAAAGAACTGGAGGTTTTCAGTTTGGGGACCTAGGAAAACCTGACTGTTTCTTCAAACATATGAATGAATGTGATGTGGAAGAAAAGTGATATTTATTTCACATAACCTTCATGCCACAATATAGGCAAACTTGAGAAATATGTAATAGTCTAGATTTCAGTTCTGTCTAAAAACTTTTTGATACTCATCTGCCAGAAAATGTAATGAACTGCCTTGTGAAATTAAAAATTCCCTAATTCTGGATGTGCAAAACCTATTGTTTAATGATCACTTATTGAAGAGGTTTTGAACAAGATTCTTTGCTTTGCATAAGGGTTGCAAGGTATTAAATTACTTTTAAAGCTCCTTTGATCCCTAGGATTCAATGGTTCCACTTATACCTGACAGTGATTTGCACAAGAAAGCCTAGAACAGGGGAGGGCAACCTTAGCCTCGAGGCCACATATGACCCTCTAGGTCCTCAAGTGCAGCCCTTTGACTATGAACGTTGAATTCAGTCAAAGAGCTGCACTTAAGGACATAGAGGGCCACATGTGGGCTCAAGGCTACTGATGCCCCACCTCTGGCCTAGAAACTTGCACATAGTAGGTATTTGATAAATATATGTTAAATAATTAATATTTAAAATGTATTTAGGTGACACTTTTCATTTTTTGATCTTTTATACATAAATAAATTTTAGATTAACAACATTTAAAGCTAAAATAGATTTTTTTCTGTTTATTTCTGTTGAAACTGATTAAATCCCCCTTCCTGAAGCCAATATAAGTTGAGTTTGGTCACATAATTGAGATTTTGAGTCTTCATGCATCAAATAACCCATCAGATTGATTTTTTTCCCCCTGAATTAATTGTTTGGATGAATGAATTGACCAAATCATCAGAATGCTTTGGTGGTGCTTAGAAACAAGCTTGGCTGCTAAAGGTGTGCAATGTCAGAATCATGAAACCATTGACCTCAAATCAATTCTTTAGAAAACGGTTACTTCACTTGGAAAGAAGAACAGGTTTTAGAAACATTTAATACAATTGTTTTCAGACCATCTTGACAGTTCTGTTGTCATCTGATAAACAACAAACCTTTTTTCAGGCAGTACCAAAATGAATACTCAGCAATTTCTTTCTCTCAAGGGATGACAGGGAGAGAAATTTAACACACATTTTTTGAAACTGTGGAAATAAAGTAAAATATTTAAGAACAGGTAATGTTTCTTTCTTTGTTATTAAAAATTGAAAAACCTGAAACTTGTTAACAATTTCTTTTAATTCATTCCCCAACATACTTTAATGTGCAGAATTCTTAAAGAAAAAGAAAACTTCATTGCTTTGTTGATTGTCATTGCTAGTGTTGATTTTTCTTTTCTTTAGGATTTGAATACTTGTAAAAATGCAATACACGAAATAATATCATTGATGAATAAAGTGTTCTTTGTGTTTGAAGTACAAAATAATTATTACAATGGAACTATACAATCTGTTCAGTAGGAGTATATCAAAACAGAATTTTTTTTTGTTTTTATTTTCTTCCACATGCAATGAAATTGTTGTGTTTTTTTTTCCCCTTGGCTAATCAAACTGTCTTGTTTTCTTTATTCCATTTGTCAACTTCTATATTTGGACATGAATTAGAGGTTAAGAGCCTCTCTTTTGCAGAGAAAGATGAGAGAGTAAGACTATGTTTAGAGATGGAGAAAAGAAAGAAAACATATTCCCTTTGCACAAACTCATCTTCCAAGTGGGTGAAAGACATGTTTATTTCTCTTTTCTTTTCTTTTCTTTCCTTTTCTTTCCTTTCCTTTTCTTTTCTTTTCTTTTCTTTTCTTTTTTTTTCTTTTCTTTTCTTTCCTTTCCTTTCCTTTCCTTTCCTTTCCTTTCCTTTCCTTTCCTTTCCTTTCCTTTCCTTTCCTTTCCTTTCCTTTCCTTTCCTTTCCTTTCCTTTCCTTTCCTTTCCTTTCCTTTCCTTTCCTTTCCTTTCCTTTCCTTTCCTTTCCTTTCCTTTCCTTTCCTTTCCTTTCCTTTCCTTTCCTTTCCTTTCCTTTTTCTTTTTTTTGCTTAGGTGATCAGGGTTAAGTGACTTGCCCAGGCTCACACAACTAAGTGTTAGATATTTGAGTTTGGATTTGAACTCAGGTCCTCCTGACTCCAAGGCCAAAGCTCTGTTCACTATGCCACCTAGCTGTTCCATGAAAGACATCTTTAAAAAGACTGAACTTCTTTTCCCTTTATTTCTTACACCCTATGTGTTATGATTATACAGATTTTTGACTATTGTCATGGCTAATCCATCAAAAAAGCAAGAAGTTAAGGATTAATAGCTGGTCTCCATGGCTAGCGGTCAGAAATCATTCACATTTCTTTATACTCCAAAGAAGTTGCTGGTTTATTGAGTTGTAAAGAGAAATGTCTAAGATGCCAGAAACCAAGAACATGGTTGTAAGCATATACCAAAAACAAAAATATCTAAGTAGTTGCTAGGATGAATATTGAGAAAGAAATAATCAGATGATAGGATAAACTGAGTTGGCAAAGAGTAGAGATGAGAAATGTTGAAATATTAAACACAATCTGAAGATACTAGAAGAACAATATTTTTAAAACTTGGAGGGACCTGAAAAAGAAAGCTAGATTGTCCCATACACCTTGTCCTGGCTTTGGACATTTGGTCAATAGCTAACAGATTTAAAGCTAGATATTATCAAGTCCAAATGATGAAAACAAAACAAACCCTGAGCCTTAGAGAAGTTATGAGTTATAGAGCTAGTAAGGGTCTAAGGCAAGGTTCAAACCCTCTAATTCCTTACTCCAAGACATCATGACTTCTTGGTCAATTATAATGATACCCTTGGTTCTTAATGGGACTGGCATATTTATATCAGGAAGGGAAGAGTAAGACTAACTTAGGTCTTAGTTCTTGAACTCATAAATCTTTAAAAGTTAAACTATTGTCTTACTGCTCAATGACTTATATTTGCTACTCTTATATTAGTTTATCTGACTTTTTCAATGCCCATGGTTTTGACAATTTTTGTGAACTTCGAAATTCATCACCCCAGACATTCACTTCAATTCCACAACATTTTAATCTGTGCCTGCCATGTTTAAGACCCTGTGCCATGGGCTACTTACACAAAGTCAAAAAGGAAACAAAGAAGCTTCCTTTATACTTTTGGGTTAATTTATCTGTGAACATTCACGGATAAGTAAATAAAAATTATATGCAGAGTAAATTCAAGAGAAAGAGGACACAAGAAACTAAGAAGAGGAGAATCAGAAAAGGCCTATGGTAGAAGGTGGCACTTAAGCACCTAAAGATAACAAGTGTGTTTTGTGGGCTGTTACTATTAAAAATGTTCTTCAACAAAAATCCAACTTGACTCCCATTCTGCCACCAAAGTTAAAAATAAGAGCAAGCATATATTACATGGCAAAAACTTTCATCACCTCACCTCCAGGTTAGCTTCTTATTACATAAGATCTACTAGGCTTACTCCAGTCTTACCATTGAAAGATATGGATCAGTGGCTTAATGAAACATAAGTGAGTCCATTGGCAATTTTTCAGTTCTTATCAGATACCCTACTGGGCCACAAAACAAAACAAAACAAACATACAAAACGAAACAATTCATCTCTTGTTGAATTTTCTTTAATTCTAGTGACCCTGAATAATACGCAATCATTGCAGTTATCTTGGCTCTGTAGCCACAGCTTAGGCCATCCATAAGGGCGAATTATTCTGATTTGAAAATCTCTGGTATGACAACAGTAAAGATGGCTAGATTGCAGACTTCAAGCTGGAAAGAAAGTTGATGAAATGTTATAACATCTGTATAAACATATTGATGCTATTACTACTCTGATTATAATTGTGCTTTGTCATTTGTCATAAGAAAAATGACAAGAATGCCTTCTAATCTCTATGATTTATTGCATTCATGGGAAACAGAATGAAAAGCCCAATTATGGTAAAATATAAAATATCAGATTGTGCACTGAAATCAGTCAAGAGAAATGATGACTATGCCACTATCCTTTCGACAAAATTATAGCAAGAAAATACATCTACCTGAATCTACCTCAAGAAAATAGGATGAATCATCACCTCTACTGAAAATCACAAGTCAATGACAGACAATGGCATAAATGGATAGGATAATATCTGTTGAAGGTCATGTTCCTTCTCTAACTACTTATGCAATGATTTTTATGGTGGTATCCAAGGGTAAAAATAAAAATGATGATGTATGTGCCAAGGCCATATTTTTTTTAAAGTGGTGGTTACATAGCACCCCAACGGCAATTCAATTTGATTGTTCCTCTCTCATACCTCTCAACAATCAGTCTCACTACTTCAGCTTCAGAGTATTTGTGATGTATTCTAGATATCCATTGTCTTACAGGAAAGAGCATAAAAGAGAAGTTCAAATAACAAGAAGGATATTAAAGAGTTCTAAAAAGAACAATAATAGCATCCATTAAAATTTGGATAGACTTTTTAGGTTTATAAAACACTTCTAAAAGCAGGAATAAAAGTGCTAGTGTTGTGTATAGGAAAGTCACTGAATTCTTTTTCTTCCCTCCCTTCACCACCCACTTAATTCACAAATCCAGAGGAAGAATAATGGGGAAGCAAACTAGACAATATTCCAGGGTAGTTATTCCAAGTTTAGCAGTGAAGTTGAAACCCTATAAATAACAGCTAGAGTGTGTGCTGTTCTTTCTCAATCTGTTCCAAAACAAACTCAATTGGATGGAGTCAAGAACATCAGGATCCTGAATCAATAGGAATATTTTCATAAATCTGTCCTAAAGAAATATCTAAGTAAAAATAAGGGCAATACTGTCTAGAAGCCACTAACAACTTTGGAATAGCCATATATAATTTATTCAAAACCTGATTGTCTGCTGGCCAGTCCCCTAAACAAAGATGGTAGAGTGTATATTTTTTGATGTAAGAGATTGCTGTTTTTTTTTCTTTGTCTCCATGTTGCCTAGCATAATGCCTAGAACATCATTGCTGCTTAACAAATGCTTGTTGAATTGGTTATAGGATAATAATATAATAGACTTAGAACTAGAAGAGAATTCATAATCTATCCAGTTTAAATCTCTCATTTTGCAGATGAGGAAACTGAGGTCCAGGTAGGTGAAGTAATGTGCCCAAAGTCACACTGTTACTAAACATCAGAGGCAGGATTTGAACCTGGGTCTTCTGACTCCCAAGTAAATCTTTTTTCCTTTATTTGAATGAAACAGAACATAGGACATTGCTGGGTAAATTTATTGGAACACCAGAATGGCCATGATGAGATTTCCTGTTTCTTTTGCATTATGTTTTCACCCAGTTGTTTTGAAGAGGTCTAGAGGTTTGGGGTGCTCCTGGGAACCCCAAGAATGTGATGCCAGGCCCTGGCTGAAAGAATTCAACTCAAATCTTCTTCCAGCCAGAGGAAAAGTTTATTAGTGATAAATCGCATAGGCCAGGTGACTCCCTTGGGGAAGAGTGGGCACAAGAAAGTCTCAGCCTTTTGGGCATGAGATTCTCAGCCCTGAATGGGGCCAGAGTAGATCTTATATACCACAGTGACTTTGGGTGACCAGGGAAGGGTCTGGGAAAATGGTCTGGGAAAAGGGTCTGGGAAAGGGGTCTGGGTGAGAATTCCCATTGGAATGTCAAAAGATTGAATAGACAATGGGAATAGATAATGAAGGAACTGAAAGGCATCTGAATGAGATCAAAAAGGTGGAGCTAGAGTTTTCAAAGGGAAATAAGGGGAGTTGAGAAGGGGAGTTGAGAAGGTGAGTTGAGAAGGAACCTAAAATGGGAGCCAGATTCCTTTTTAGGGCAAGGGGCAAAGGCACATCTGAATAAGATTAAAAGGTAGGCTAAGGCTTTCAAAGGGAGATGAGGGGCCGGGGCCTGTAGACAAATTCCCTTTGGGGTAAGGGGTGAAGACCTCAGCTTGGGCTACAACCCATCAGTTTCATTATATGCCTTGAAATATTGTCAAATTCCCAAATCTAAATTCATTTTAATTCAGTAACTACACACACACACACACACACACACACACACACACACACGCACACACACAAATAAAAATCACCTTCCAACACCAAATAAAATGACCCTTTGGGCTTTCTGTGATTTTGGATGAATTGTTTTATTTCTCTATTTTATTAACAATGATAATTAAGATGATTTTAAAATGATAATTATAATAATAATATCTTAACATGTAAGTAGTGCCTACCATGTTCCAGTCATTGTGCTAAGCACTTAATACAAATAATACAAATACTACTACTACTACTACTACTACTAATACTACTAATAATATTATCTCACTTGATCCTCACAATAACCCTGTCTGGTAGGTGCTACTATTTCTCAGAAAACTGAGGCAAACAGATTTTAAGTGATTTGCCCAAGATCACACAGCTGGTAAGAGTCTGAAGCATATTTGAATTTGTGTCTTCCTGACTTTAGGTCCAATATTCTTATCTATTTAGATTCCTCAGAAGAAAATCATCCTTTAACTAACATATCATGGCATAAAAAGGATTGGATAGGATCACTTTGGCTCAAATCTTAGCTCTTCCACTTACTTCCTGCTTGACCTTTGGTAAGGCACTGCTCCTTATGGACTTTAGTTTCTTCATCTGTAAAATAAAAGGACTGGACTAAAGGATTTCTTCAGTTTCCAATGCTCAAGGACTAATATACTGAAGATAAAGTTATAAGGGGATTAATTGTGCACAGGTTCCAAATGTCTAACTGTCTCTAAGATGAAGCCATATCTACCATCCAAACAATCCTTAGAGTATTTGGGAGACCAAAAAACCAAGTCCTTATTTCTTTGTTTTCCCTACTCACTCTTCCTTTCTCCCTTCTCTTTAACTCCCTGTCCCTGTACATGTTCATGAAATTATTTCCCAGAGCAATGAATCAAATAGATCTTGAAGACCAAGAATTTAATTATATTATTTGTGATAGATTATGTGGGATGCTTTGGGAAGGATATGTCCATTTCCATCATATTGTAGTCCACTAAACAATATGCTAGGAGATAACAGACAATATGGAACTTTTTTATTACCAAAAAAGAAATGAGGCATTGGGGAAAATAGCCTCAAGGTATGTAATATTTATTTCTCATTCTTCCTTTTTTAAGTGAGCAAAATTATATTTTGCTGCAATAAATATTTGTTGAATTGAACTGAATTTGAAAATTCCTAGCTTTCCTGTACACTCTTTATGTAAAACTTACACTTGTAATAAATCTTGTCCCAAACCAAATAATCTAGTCGAGGGGCTATTGTCTCTAAAAAGCTATGAGTTATGCTTGGTGAAATGGACTGTGACTTTATCGCACTCCTTAACCTCTTGCTTTTTACAGATATCAGAAACAATTTCAGTCTACCTTTACTTAGTCTACTCACCATTAACCAGGTTTCTTAGTATAACAATGACTATCTTGGTCCCCATTGCCAGAAGGTCAGGTATACATTCCATCCCTTTCAGAGGGTTCTCTTGTCCCAAAAGGGGTTAGGAGATTTATTGGCTCTGTCTTTTCTGCCAGCCTACACCAATTATATTCCCACAATTGTAGGGTTCCTCTGCACCTCATTTCCATTTAGCCACTTAACAGTTGGATTAGCTTTAACAAAAGATTATTTTCTTCAAAGCAATAACAGGAATAAACATACAAACACTACCACCCAGTACCTGGGGGCATAATCCCATCTATACTACTTGGAACTCTGGGAAGCAGGAGGAGATTAGGTTCACAGTTTAGTTTAATTATGGTATAACTCACTGCAAAACTCAAAGGCCACTCTTTCCTTTGGCTGGAGTCCAGCCATGGCACCCTGAAATCTCAGGGCGTCCCTGCTGGATTAACTGGCTGCAAAATTTAGCTTAGAATCTTGCTTCCCAGTTCACCAGGGCTACATTCCAGATCCAAGGAGAATTCTACTTCTTGTTCCTAGAATTAAAAAGGTTTTACAAAACAGAACAAAATACTCCAAACCCATTTCTTGGGGCAACAAGATAAAAGGGAGAGAAAGAAAAAGTAGCCCTTTGTCCCACACCAGATCAGTTCATGGTGCCTATACTGTAGATGAACTTATTACCTTCACCCTTTTTGGTTGCCACAGGAAAGGAGTAAGTACTCTGGTGTGGCAGTTTTTAAAGACACTTCTTTTGAAAGAAAGTCAGTTTTGTCTTTCTAACCAATAGAACTAAGCCACTCCCATTGTGTGGTAGAGGGATTTAGGATATCTTGTCTGAGAAGTTGGTCTTTCCATCTTAGGTGATCTGGGCTTGCTCCAACATTTAGTTACACTAGAAAACAGAATTGCATTCTCTTAGTAGTTTCTAGGTGAAGAGAAACACCGGCTTCTCACCAATGACATCCTTTTGGGGAAGTTTCCAAAGCTTTGTCTTAAACTGCTTAGAAAATTCCATTTTTTTTTCTTTTAAAGCTGTGTGCATATGATGCCAACACCATCAGCTGAAAACAGATGAGCTCAGTTCCATAATCCTTTTGTACACACATGATGAAAACTAACCACAGTGGTTATTTTTCAAATGGAAGTGATTGTTTCTTTTAGCATTATATAGACATTGACTCTGAAGGTATATTTATTTAGGACTTGCAGAAATTTCTATCACAGTTAACTGGCTTACTTACTTTTTAAAAACACATTATGTGAAAACTCAATGCATAAAACTGAAATGTGCTAACATAGATCTATAGTGCAAATGTAATGTCAGATTTGGAAGGACATTTCTCAAGCTGTCTGGAAAGCTCAAGATTCTAATATAATCTCTATCTAGCACTGTGACTAGCAATTCTGTCAAATGATACAAAGGCAAGGGGAGGGATTTTATTAGGAACAGATCTTATTGGGAACAATTCCCTTTGAGAGAAAGGCCTCAGGACATCCTGAGGCTGATCCTGTGAAGCACTTCATCTATGAGGGTGGGGGCAGAAGACAAGAAATGGAGGGGAGACCAGTAAAAGACTACAGAAAGCACATCACAGAATTTCATAGTTGGAAGGGATCTCAATGGCTATCTAGTCCAACTGAAACATAAAGAAAGGCTAAGTATAACAAACTTGACAAAGGTCATCCAGTCTCTTCTTGAAGATATTCAGGGAGGGGAAGCCTACCACTTCTTGGACAACTTGGATTCTTAGGAAGTGTTCCCTGACATCAATCCTAAAATTTGTTTCTCTGTAACTACTATTCTTTAGATCCTGCTTTCTGGAGCCACATAGAACAAATATAAATGCTCCTTTCAATGACAGCTCTTCATATATTTTACCAGACCTTTCGTGTATCCCTGAGTTTTCTTTCTTTTTTTTTTCTTCAGGTTAAACATCTTGAGTTCCTTCAACCTATCCTCATATGTCATGAACTTGAAGTTTACCATCCTGGTTTCCCACCTTTGTATGTTCTATAGTTTATCAACATTATTTTTAAACCATGATGTCCAGAACTGAACATGATACAATAGAGGAGGTCTGATGAGGGTAGAGTACAGTGATATTACTGCTTCCCCCTTCCTGGAAGCTATGTCTTTCCCAATGAAGCTCCAGACTAAAATAAGCTTCTATTACCTACCTTACTTCCATATTCTGCACATTTTAAATTTGGAGTTTAATTTTTAATTTTGGAGAACTATGCCCTCTGGATCTTGAAAATCCTGTGACAGATATTTTTTGCTGACCTAGGTACAGGTCTGCCTACATCCAAATAGTTTTATAATCTACTTATACTTAATGTGTTTAAAATTCAGGATATACTTTATATATGTGCTATGTGGGAACCATTAGTTAGTAAGTTAAATAATAAAAAAATAAGGCCATCATATCAAAAGTAACTCTGATATAGATGAAGTCCAATGCTCTGACAAGTGGGCTAATTTCCATGCCTCCATAATGATATGAAGAGTGTCTTGAATGAACTTTCTTTCTTAGTTAACTCAAGTAAACTAAATATTCCCAGCCCCTAAATTCTAAGACTAGCCTTTACTAACCGTGTCCTCTTCCTTTAAGCTTCAGCAATAGGTAGTTGATAAACACCCTCTCTATACATTCACATGCACACTCAGGATATATAACAAAAACAATAAAAACAACCTAAAACCAAAAATCACATCTTCATGTTTGCATGGTTTACTGATTTTACAGAACTTGGGAAGGGGAAAAAGTCATATTTCATTTTAATTATGTTTAGTTTAACTAGCAATTTTTAAGTAGGTGCTAATTTCAAAATACTGTAGCAGATATGAAGATTAGATAGCATGACTTGTGTTTTCATGGAATATAGTTTCATGGAATGTATCCCCAATCAGAGATAACATAACATGTGTAATGTAATAGCTCCTAAGAAGTGCAAGCAGAGAGTGATGTTTCCCTAAAATTCTGAAAAAATATCTTGCCAAAATGGAGATGGGTATTGATAGAAGACCTCATGAATACAGTAGGCGTTAAAGGATAGGTATGATGTTAAGAGATGAGAAGGAAGGGGATGGCATTCCAGGCAGAGCAGATAATATGAACAAAGATATATCTGTATCCTTATGTAGAGGGGAGGCAATATACAATCCAGTTTATCTAGAGATTAAAGTGTATACATATTGTGAGTTAAATGATCAAAGATACTTCAAATATCAAGTAAAGGAGTTTCAATTAAAAAAGAAGCCATGGAAAGCTTTTGAGAAAAAGAAGGAATGGCATGAGCATTATCAGCTGGGTATTTTGTTGGCATAAATGAAATATTATTTTAGTTTGTTTTGACACCGTGAGAGGGATTGTATTTTCTCAGATGCAGAGCTAGCCTAAAAATGGAGAACACCTGGATTCAAGTCCTCCAGTTAATACTGGATTAATACTGGCCCAGTGATTTAGGGCAAGTGAGGGCATCTTTTGTTTCCCTGGCCAATTTTCTATGACTAAGTTACAGAGAAGGTGCCAATCTTTATTTGTAAAGGAAGTTTCTTTTCTTAAATTTTTTTTAATATTAATAAGATCATGGTCCAGTCCCTATCCATATTAAATAAATTTTTCTTAATATCTTAAAAAAGAAGTTATAATTATTACCAACCATCATGGTTTCATCAAAAAGAGGTCATGCTATGTTAACCTCATTTCCTTTCTGAACATAGGATTATAGGTCTATAGCTGGAAGGAACCTGAGAGATCATTCAGTATAATCCTCTTATTTTACATCATCATTTGACCAGTAGAACAGAGGAATGCCCAATATCTAATTTACCTTGATTTCAAGGAAGCATATGACAATCTCTCATGCTGTCTTTGTGGAAAATCTGGAGAGATTGCAGATAAAAGCAGCCACTTGGATTTTCAACTATTTGAAAGACTAGGCTCCAGAAGTAGACAGTAATGAATTGATGCAAACACTGATGTTTATGCTGTCATAGAGTGTCCCAAGGATCAATACTTGTTAATGTTAATCAATAAACCTTTTTTTCCCACTCTTTTCCAAGCATGTGCTAAGAGCTGGGGATGTAAAGAAAGGTAAGATAGTCCCTTCTGTCAAAGAGGGTTCTTTAACATTTTTGTTAGATGCCCACATATTCACAAATGACATGAAAATAGGAGGGATAATTAATACAGTGAATGACAGAGAACAGACTGAAATGATACACAAAATATAAAAATAAAAATAAAAATAGGGGGCAGAGCCAAGATGGTGGAGTAAAAGCAGTGAGTTGCTTGACCTCTCCCCAAACCCTTCCAAATACCTGTAAAAAATGACTGTAAACAAATGCTAAAACAGCAGAACCCACAAAAAGACAGAGTGAAACAAATTTCCAGCCCAAGACTACCTGGATGGTTGATCAGAAAGGCATATTGTACCAGGCAGGGAGAGAAACAGCAGTTTGGCATGGGTGTGCAGGCCTCAGTGAACCTGGAGCAGGCCTCAGAGGACTGAATCATGGACAGCTGTGGAGGTTTCCAGACTTCTCAACCCATGAATGACAAAGACAACTTAGAATGTCAGTAGGAAAACTCTGTGTCTGTGGAGAGAGAGAAGCATGGGCGGGGTGTTCCAGCCCCATTTTCCAATGGGCTGTGGCTGCTTCCTGAACTTCAGGCCCACAGACTGAGGAGGAATCCAGTGGCTGATCAGAGGGGGATTACAGAGATCTCTTGCTGGTGCAGGATTCTCTTGCTTTGCCTATGCTTGGATCTGGGTCACAGTTCTGGGTGGTGGTCCTAGGGCTAGAAGGAGCACTGGTATGGTGGAGCTTGTAGTGGCTGGATAGAGAGACTCCTCCTCACAGTTCCAAGACAGGAAAGAGTGCTTGTGGTCACTCATAGATCACAGCACAGTCCA
Source organism: Phascolarctos cinereus (assembly GCF_003287225.1). Classification (NCBI taxonomy): domain Eukaryota; kingdom Metazoa; phylum Chordata; class Mammalia; order Diprotodontia; family Phascolarctidae; genus Phascolarctos; species Phascolarctos cinereus. The sequence continues at coordinate 48,743,489 of NW_027555847.1, read as the reverse complement.
GGAAAGGAGTAAACACCTCACCCTTGATCCTAGCACCTTGGAAGAACTGAAAATTTACAGGTCCCTAAAAGTATCTCTGAAAACAGCTACACAAAACCCCTGAAGCTTGGGACAGTACATTCTCCACACTGGAAGCAGACTCCTACCTTAACAAAGAGTTTATAACTCAAGTAATTGGCTGGGATCATGAGCAAGCAGCACAAAAAGAATCAGACCATAGAATCTTTCTTTGGTAACAAAGAAGATCAAAACATACAACCAGAAGAAGACAACAAAGTCAAAGCTCCTACATCCAAAGCCTCCAAGAAAAATATGAATTGATCCCAGGCCATGGAACAGCTCCATAAGGATTTTGAGAAGCAAGTAAGAGAAGTAGAGGAAAAACTGAGAGTGATGCAAGAAAATCATGAAAAACAAGTCAACAGCTTGCTAAAGGAGACCCAAAAAATACTGAAGAAAATAACACCTTAAAAAATAGCCTAACCCAAATGGCAAAAGAGGTCCAAAAAGCCAATGAGGAGAAGAATGCCTTAAAAAGCAAAATTGGCCAAATGGAAAAGGAAGTCCAAAAGCTTACTGAAGAAAATACTTCCTTAAAAATTAGAATGCAGCAATTGGAAGCTAGTGACTTTATGAGAAATCAAGACACTGTAAAACAAACCCAAAAGAATGAAAAAATAGAAGAGAATGTGAAATATCTCACTGGAAAAAACAACTGACCTGGAAAATAGATCCAGGAGAGAGAATTTAAAAATTATTGGACTATCTGAAAGCCATGATCAAAAAAAGAGCCTAGACATCATCTTTCAAGAAATTATCAAGGAAAACTGCCCTGATATTTTAGAACCAGAGAGCAAAATAGAAATGGAAAGAATACACAGATCTCCTCCTGAAAGAGATCCCCAAAGGAAAACTCCTAGGAATATTGTAGCCAAATTCCAGATTTCCCAGGTTAAGGAGAAAATATTTCAAGTGTCCAGAAAGAAACAGTTTGAGTATTGTGGAAACACAATCAGCATAATACAAGATTTAGCAGCTTCTACATTAAGGGACCTCAGGGCTTGGAATATAATATTCTGGAGGGCAAAGGAGATAGGATTACAACTAAGAATCACCTACCCAGAAAACTGAGCATAAACTTTGAGGGCGGGGGAAATGGACATTCAGTGAAATAGAGGACTTTCAAGCATTCTTGATGAAAATTCCAGAGCTGAATAGAAAAGTTGACTTTCAGATACAAGACTCAAGAGAAACATGAAGAAGTAAACAGGAAGAACAAATCATAAGAGACTTACTAAGGTTGAACTGTTTAAATTCTTCATGGAGAGATGATATTTGTAACTCATGAGTCCTTTGTCACTATTAGAGTAGTTGGCAAGGGAAAAATTATATGTATGCACAGATAGAGATAGATAGAGGTCACAGGGTGAGTTGAAGATGAAGGAGTGATATCTGGAGAATAAAATTATGAGGTGAGAGAGGATTATATGGAGAGAAGGAGAAAGGGACAGGTAGAAGGGGGTAAATTATCTCACATAAAACAGACAAGAAAAAGCTTTTTACAGTGGATGGGTAATGGGGGAAGGTGAGAGGGAATGAGTGAATCTTATTGTCATAGGATTTGGCTTAAAGAGGGAATAACATACATACTCAATTGGGTATGGAAATCTATCTTACCCTACATGAAAATAGGGGGTGAAGGGGACAAGAGAGCAGTAGGATGATAGAGGGAAAGCATATTGGGCAACGGGGTATTCAGAAGCAAACACTTCTAAGGAGGGACAGGGTCAAAAGAGACAATAGAGTAAATGGGGGATAGGATAGGATGAAGGAAAATATACTTAGTTTTTCACAACATGACTACTATGGAAGTGTTTTGCATGACTACACATGTATAACCTGTATTGAGTTGCTTGCCTTCTCAATGATGGTGGTTGGGGAGGGAAGAAGTGAGAAAATTTGGAACCCAAAATTTTAAAAACACAAGTTAAAAAAATTATTTTCTCATGCAACTGGGAGATAAGATATACAGGAAATGGAGTATAGAAATCTATCCTGCCCTACAGGAAAATTGAATGGGAAGAGGATAAGAGAAGGTGGGGAGAGATAGAAGGGAGGGCAGATTAGGAGAAGGGGTACTCAGAATGCGTGCCATCTTGGGGTGGGGGGAGAGACAAGATGGGGAGAAAATTTGGAACTCAAAATCTTGTGGAAATGAATGTTGAAAACTAAAAATAAATTAATTTTTAAAAATAAAATTAAAATAAAAATGAATGTAAAATCCATTACTTTGGTCTGCCACATTCAAAAATACAAGTTGGCTAGAGGTCTATTTAGCCATTATTTGTTAAGAAACTAGGGGATTCCAAAGATTACTAGATCAATATCAGTCAACATTATGACATGGCTAAAAAAAAAATAGACCCTAAGATACATTTTAAAAAGGCATAATGTTCAGAACACCAGAGAGTAGTCATTTTATTTATTATTTCCTGGTCAGAAAACATATGCAGTGTATTCTTCAGTTCCTGGGTGCCACATTTTAGGAAAGCCATTCACAAATGGTAGAGCATCCATCAGTGAGAAATAAGGTTGATTAATATGCTTCAGACCATGCCATGTAAGGAATGATTAGAGAAAATGGGGATATTAAGCCTGGAGAAGAAAAGACTTAGAGGAACACAATGGCTGTCTTCAAGTACTTACAAAATTCTCATGAGGAAGTATAGGAATAGTATAAGCACATAATAATATGGTAGATATTTGGTGTTATATGTAGATAAAATATATTATGGGTTATTATAGCTATTATAATTATATATATTATTCAATGTAGTAAATATACAATATAATGTAGTAGAGGTAAAATTGCTGAAAAAAAATTTGTTAGGATTAAATAATTTCAGCTATCCCAAAATAGGTATCTCCCTAGGGAGGTAGTGGTTTTCCTCTCACTATAAATCATCCCACATCTCAATGATTACTTGTTGAGGGCAGTTCCAAGACAATTATTTTTCATAGATGGGAGATACTAGGTAAGTCTCCATCTAACTAACGTACCATCTAACTCTGAGAATCCACGATCTTATAATTTACAAATTAACAAATAAAAAATGAGCAATCCAGTGATGGCCTTAAAAGGAAAGCTCTCTTGGTTCTTGCTCCTCAAACATGTCATGCAAAACTAAAACTTAAAAAAAATTTCCTTGATCATTTTTTTCATTGTAAACTTAAGTATTTACGTACCCCTAGAGAAATTCTAATAATCTAGGAGAGGGAGTTAGAGAAACAGCAGAAAATAAACAAATGCCACTTTCAATTAAGAAGACCTTAATTTTCTGCCCTGATCTTTAAAATAAAAAGAGGCCTGAGCTATTTCAATTCCCCACAGATCTGAAAAAAACCATTACAGTGGGATTAATTGTAAAAACAAAAGCAAAAATAAAAACATGAAATCTATCTTTGAGTTTCATTTAATTGATTTTTGGAAGAGAAAATTCTATCATATTAACTAAACAATAAAAAATGTTTCACTGGCCAACAAGGAGCAGTGTGGCAATATTGATTTTGTGACTGCTTACCTCATCCCTCCCTTGTGCTCAGTATGCCTGTTGAAGTTGTAAGGCAATGAGTATTATGATATTGAAAATGGAAGTCTCAGCAGGGGAGAAGTCTCTTTTCTCCAACTGTGAAAAAAGTAATAACTGTGGAGAAGAGGGAAAAACAAAGCTCACAGAATATGACAGCTCCCATTCTGCTTGAATGAGTTTGGCTTCTTATTCTTCTGATTTGCCACTTGGGACAGGAGATGAGATGGTATCTCTTGTTTTCTTCAATTCAGGAATTCAATGTTTTTATTCTTGAAAAATGGTAACAGCCAGATAGGCCACTAACTTATTCAATAGAGCAGTGAAATGAGGACAGTTCTCTATACTCGAACTGTGCTGTAGATCCAGTCATCCTGAGAGAGCAAAAGCTTAAAATATCTAAAACAAACAGGAGTTGTTAAGTTAGTTTAGTGAACAGAGTCAGAAAAAGTAATAGAATTCCAAAGTAACAATAATGACAATAATAATAATGATGACAACTAGGATTTTATATTGCATATGGTTTTCAGAGTGCTTTGTAAATATTCCCTAATTATACTCATAACCATTCTTTGAAATTGGTAAGTCTATTTTATAAATAAGGAAACTGAGAAAGACACAGCTTAGGTAACTTGCTCAAGGTCACATATCTAATAAGTTTGATCTCAGATCTTCCTGACTCCTAGACCAGTTTCCTATCCACTGTGTACCTGAGCCATTATGTATAACCTCCTTTCCTTGAAATATTTCTTATTCTTTGTTCAAAGAATTATAATGCATGTACAATTCCATAGAAAAAAAAAATAGATAAACCAATGTTTCACCAATTGTTCAGCAAGCTCTAAAGTTTTTCCCCCAAACTTTCATGAAACAAGTCTCATTTTTTATTTTTAAAATTTAATGCATTATTTATTTATTTTTAACATTCATTTTAAAAATGAGTTCTGAATTGTCTCCTTCCCTCCAACCCCTTCCTCACTCACCATGAAGGTAAGAAATGTATGTCAATTTTACGTATGAAATTATGCAAAACATGTTTCCACGTTAGCCATGTTGTCAAAAAAAGAAAAATAAAATAAAAAAAACCACCTTATGCTTAAATCTGCATTTAGACTCCATCAGTTATTTGCTGGATACTGATAATATTTTTCATCATAAGTCTTTTGAAATTATCTTGGATCAATGTATTTTTCAGAAAAGCTAAATCATTCATAGTTGATCATTGTACAATATTATTGTTACTGTGTACAGTGTTTTCCTGGTTTGGTTCTGTTCACTTCACTTTGCATGAGTTCATATAATGCTTCTCAAGTGTTTTTTTTTTTCCAGAAACTATCCTGCTCTTTACTTCTTATAGAACAGTAATATTCAATCATAATCATTTACCACAACTTGTTCAGCCATTCCTCTATTGATGGGCATCCCCTCAATTTGCCACCACAAAAAGCTATTAAATTTGTTTTTCTTACATAGAGGTACTTTTCCTTTTTCTTTCATCTCTTTGGGATGTAGAAATAGTAAGGATATTGCTGGGTCAAAGGGTATACCTAATTTTATAGTCCTTTGGGCATAGTTCCAAATTATTTTCCAGAATGAATAGAGTAGTTCACAACTTTACCAACATTATACTGGTGTTCCAATTTTTCTGTATCCCCTACAACATTTGTCATTTTCCTTTCTGGTCATATTAACAAATCAGACAGGTGTGAGATGATACTTCATAGTTGTTTTTATTTTCATTTATCTAATTACTAGTGATTTTGAGCATTTTTACATATGACTATAGATAGATTTGATTTCTTAATAAAAAAAATAGTGTTCATATCCTTTGAGCATTTATCAACTGGGGAATGACTTGCATTCCTATGATTCAGTTGCTTATATATTTGAGAAATGAAGCCTTTATCAGAGAGACTTGCCATAATCTTTTCCCTTACTTTCTTGTTTTCCTTCTAATCTTTGTTGCATTGGTTTCATTTGTGCAAACCCTTTTTAATTTAATGTAATCAAAATTATCCATTTTATATCCCATGATCCTCTGTATCTTCTGTTTGGTCATAAATTCTTCCCTTATCCATAGATCTGATGGGAAAAATTGTCCGTGTTCCATTATTTGCTTATAATATCACTCTTTATGTCTAAATCAATTACACATTTTGATCTTATCTTTCTACGTGGTGTGAGATATTAGTCTAAAAGATTTTCTTCCAAACTGCTTTCCACTTATCCACCACTCCAATTTTTTGCCAGTGCCAGGTTTTTTTTTTATTATCATTTTGTTGATTACTACAAGTCTCATTCTTGAATCAGCAAGAATTTATCATGTTCATCTTCAAAACAAGAAGTCCAAGTTGAATTGAGAAATAGATAAGATGCTACTAACTTACCACTCCGTGTAATTTTCCTTTTTCTTTCTTTTTGCAAATAATATTTTATTCTTTTTCAACTACATGTAGAGATGGTTTTCAACATTCATTTGTATAAGTTTTTGAGTTCAAAATTTTTTCTTCCTCTCTCATTTCCCTGCCCCCTCTTCAAGATGGCAAGCAATCTGTTATAGGTTATACATGTGTAATCATGCTAAACATATTTTCACACTGGTCATTTTGTTAAAGAAGAAACAGAACAAAAAGAAAAAAACATGAAAAAAGTGAAAATAGTACACTTCAATCTGCATTCAGATTCCATAGCTTCTCTCTGGATATGGATAGCATTTTCCATAATGAGCCTTTTGGAATTCTCTTGGATCATTGTATTGCTGAGAAGAGCTAAGTCTGTCATAATTGATCATTACACAATGTTGTTGTTACTGTGTACAATGTTCTCATGGTTTTGCTCCCTTCACTCAGTATCAGTTCATGTAAATCTTTCCAGCTTTTTTTTAATCTGCCTGCTCATCATTTCTTATAGCAAATAGGATTCTGTTGCATTCATACACCACAACTTTCTCAGCCATAGCCCAGTTGATGGTCCTCTCCTCCATTTCTAACTCTTTGCCCCTACAAAAAGTGTTGCTATAAATATTTTTTGTGCATGTTGGTCCTTTTCCCTTTAATTAATACTCTCTTAGGAATACAGACCTAGTAGTGGTATTGCTGAATCAAAGGTGTATGCACAGTTTTTTTGCACTTTGGGCATAGTTTCAAATTGTTTTCCAGAATAGTTGGTTCGATTCACAACTCACCAACAACATTCCACATAATTTATGGATGCATTGGTGAATGAAAATAAAGTGTTTACAGTTTGTGCTGGAAAGAAAGATAGGATCAAAAATAGGTTCTTTATATCAATTTCAGGGTAATCTTTGCTTTTCCGTCAAATCTATTTGAAAGAGATTCAAAAATAGTTAAATAAATAAAATGGAAAATGTAGGGATGCAAAGAAAACAAAAAGTGTTAAGTTATTGCTTAATTATTTTAAGTGTAATAGAGGTCAAGCACATACACAGAGTGACTGGACAGTGGCTCCACGCACAAAACTGCTAAGGAGCCTGCTTTCTGCTTCTGGGAGAACTGCAATTGAAGTGCCTTGGAGAAATTGTGGAGCATTCATAGACTTTCTGTAAGTGGTTATAGTTAGCTATCTATGAGGCAAAGAAGATTATCTTTGATTGACTATAGAGGCATTCCAAAAATCCTGCCTGTTTCAGCCATTTTTTTTTTTTTTGCTTCAGCGCCCTTAGTGAATCAAAAGGTCTAGAAGATATATGAGCATCCCAACCTATCAGAGTTTGGGTTTGCAGCCAGTGTACCACCAATGCTGACATTTAAGCATTACATTTGGAACTCCAGCCCAGGGGTAGCTGAGAAAAGAACTTGTATCATATTAATGTTGCCTTTGGACATGAAATTTATAGGGCTGAAATGTTATAAAGGAACTGGGTAAATTGAACTCACTCTCCCCAGAATCCACATGGTATAGGGGAATATATTCTTCTGAAAAACTAGTGGAAGTGTTTGTACTTTGTTTTTGTTGTATTTTCACAGAAAACATACCTTTGTAAAAAAAAACTAATCAGAGTTACATGATTAACATATCCCATGTAATATGTCCAATAGGGAGTTAGATGGTATAGTGGAAAAGAATGCTGGACCTAGATGTTGGAAAATATGAGTTCAAATCTGGCCTTAATTATTTACTAGCTCAATAAACCTCTGCAAGTCATAAACCTATTTTGGTCTCAGCGTCTTCATTCATAATATGGGGATAATAATAGCACCTATCTTCTAGAATGGTTGTGAGAATAAAATGAGATATTTAGGAAGAACTTTTTAAATCTTAAAAAGTATATTGTTGTTGTTGTCACTGGCCTCTAAATGTGAGAAAAATACTGCTGGCCAGGGCTCAAGCTGGCATCAGAGAAGGGTAACCAAATAAAATCTCCAAGGGTATTTTAAAACCCTTGAGGGGGCAGATGTATCAGCCTGGCTGTGGCAGAGAGGAACTGAGCATACTGGCTATATAAGAATAAGTTAGAAGACAGATATTTGCACCTGTCACAATATAATACAAGATGTCAGGAGGGCCTTATTGAATGGTAGGGGAGAAAAATGGAGAGAGTCAAGGAGAGAAGAAAAAATGAGAGGAAGATTAAGAAGAAAGGGAAGAAAAGTAGATAGGAAGCAAGGGAAGAAGAAAGGAAGGAAAGAAGGAAGACGAGAAAGAGGTGGGAGGAAGGAAGTGAGGGAGCAAGGGATGGAGGAAAGTTTTCACATTTATCTCTTTTGTACTATCTGCAACTCCATATTTGAAACCTGTCACAGAATAAGCACCTTATAAATGCTTGTTGACTAATTAACTGGCTGGAGCTCTCTGTGGGTTGAGTCCAAATTCATAGTGCTCCAATTTTGTTAAAAAGACAACAGGAGACCATCTGCATGATAGACACACACTCATTTCCTCCTGGTCTGAGTTTTTTTTTTTTCCAAAGAATGTTTTAAGATTTATAAACTTAGCATATCTATTGGTCAGTAAGCACTTATTGAGCATTTAGTATGTGCCAGTCATTGTGGCCATATAACTTGGAAAGTGACAGGGAACCGATGTATGTGTTTTTATCTTTGAGAAGTAAAAGATTTTACCAGAATGCAAGACATCTTCATTTAAGTAAAGGACAAGTCTTTAGTGTCTAGTACATTTATCAGTTATGTTCCAACCAGCCACATCATACCATTCCCACTTGCCACAAAGGAAGTTTGGTTGCAATATGGTTTAGCAAGAGAGTCCTGTGCTAAAATATGTCACAAAATCCTTGGGGACTTAATTTCTGAGAAACATTTCAACCTTATGAGTGGATTGAGAGAATTATCTCCCTCATAGTTTCTAGCCTTCAGAGTACCGTTATCTAGAGCTAAGCAAACCTCAGGGGAAAAATGTGACCAAAAATAAATCTGATATCCCTCAGGCTGCAAATAGTCATTGCATAAAAGTGGTTGCAATTGTTGGCAGTGACTGAGGAAATCAATGGAGATTGTCTGGATTCATGGAAAAAAAAAACTATAGGGGACTTTAACTTTGCCAGTTATGTCTTAAAGTACTGCTTTAAATTCTTTTTTTCCTTGGACAGCACTGTTGAAGAAATCATTAATTATTAATGAATCACATAAAACTCTTTTAAAATTTATATGTTGCTCATTGTTCCCATTTAATTTCCATTTTCCTTGTCAGTACAACTTTTTTTTTCCCTCATGAGAATTTGGATGGCTTAGTATAGCACTAGCATTTTCCCTATGGGGAGACCTTTTCATCTATGCACAGAAGTAGGCTCTTCCTTCATAGCTGCTTGGTGATTTATCCTATGCCTTCCTAAGTTATGAAGTGGGCTTATCAATCCTATTGATTCGCCCGTTAAAATGTCCCACAGATTCACGCTTCCCATTCCACACCAACAAATTGTTACTTCACAAACTAGATTACTATGTAGCCTCTTACTAATATTCCTCCTCCATTTTTTTTTTCTGCTTCATTCTGCAAGATTCATCACTGAAGCCCTCATCAGGTCACTTCTGCTGCTTAAAAAAACTCCAGTTCATTCCACAAATTGTTAGTGTCTAATAAATATTTAGCATTGGCAAGAGAAAATGTTTTTTTTTTAAGCTGGGAGAATCCTTTGAAATCTCCTTACCTCACTCTAACATCTTATTTTATTTTTGAGGTTAAAGTAAAGGTTATCATTAATTATTACACTGTATATCCAGGATATTAGATGTTAAACTTTGAGTCAGAGAAACCTGAGATGAAATCCCATCTCTGACACTGACTACCTGAATTATTGTGGGAAGTAGTCTAGTGCAGAAGAAAGAAAAAACTCCACAGAATGTAGAATCAGAAGGTCTAGTTTCAAATCCTAGTTCTTCCACATACTGCCTTTGTGACATTGGGAAGGCATTTAACTTTTCCAGGCCTCTGTTTCCACTGAGGAAGGGCTCAGATGAAATGATTTCTAAATTCTTTTGAAGTCTAAATCTATGACATTATGAGAAAGCTAGATGGAGCAGTGTTGGATTTGAGTCAGGAGGACTGTATTTAAGTCCAGCTTCGGATACTTACTAGTGTTTGATCCTGGTAAAATCAGAGTGGAGATAATTGCACCTACCACCCAGTTTGTTGTGAGAACAAAAGGAGTTAACATTTGTTGAGCATTTTTTCAATCCGTAAAGTACTATTCTAAATGATAGCAGTTTGTTCAGTCATTTTTCAGTCATGTCTAGTTCTTTCTGAATCTATTTGGGGTTTTCTTAGTAAAGATACTGGAGTGATTTGCCATTTCTTTCTCCAGTTCATTTTCCAGATGAGGAAACTGAGGCAAACAGAGTTAAGTGACTTGCCCAGGATCACATAGCTAATAAGACTCTGAAGCCACATTTGAATTTATGAAGAGCCTACCAGATTCCAAGCCCAGTGCTATATCTACTGCACCACCTGTGCCCTTAGTTGTTATTATTATTTCTAAATTTACCACTCTGTGAATTTGTTTCCTTCTGTGGAGAAGGATGATAACAATATATTTGGTGCCAGCCTGACAGGTTAGTTATGAAGGTCAAATGAGATAACTTTTGCCAAGTACTTCACAAATTCTAAAGTGCTATATAAATCCTAGATGCTATCATCATTATCAGTCATCGTGTTTACTATGGAAAGGGCTCAAAGTGGCATGTTTCATAATTATTTTTCTCTTTTTTGAAATCCTGATAAATTTTGTTGTGGCTCAACAAAAACTGCCCAAGAAAATTCAAAATAACTCCCCATAAAACATGTTCCCCAAAAATAATTAAGCAAAACTAGCTAGTAATGTGATTATAACTGATAAGACATAGCATTTTTCATTTTCATAGAGTCCTGGAGGTCAATACCAGAGCATTGATTGAGTGGTTAATATTAATTGAGTGAACTTCAGAAGAGAGTTTACTTAGTCAAGAAGGTAGAGGAAGAGCTTGGTCATGGCAACGGGGAGTGAAGATTATTCCAATCAATTCTCCCTAAACAAGTGAGTTGGTGGAATATGAGCAAAAGTGTGTCCTCAGGAGTGAGCCATATCAGTGAGAAGACGGCAGGAGAAGAAAAGGAAAGGTTGAAGATGAAAACATCTTTCTTGCTAATAGATCAAGCATTCCAGAGAGCACACTGGAATAGCTAGGCAGAGTTAGAGCACAATTTTGTGGGTGGGTTTGGAGGACAGAATATGCGACAATTAATAAGATAAAAATGTGGTTTGAATAATGACAGCTTGGTGTTCAGAATGACTGGTGTGGAGTCAGTATGAAGTGGTAGGAGTTCGTTAATCATTGATGAATGAGTTCAGAAAGGTTATCAACACCCCTAGGGGTTTGTTTTCAAGTTGGAAATTTCTCAGGTTATTCAACAGTTCGAGTATCATAGGAATATATTCAATATCACACATTATACAAATTTTACTAAAAATGAGATATATTGAAATACTATTCCCTAAAAAAGATAAAGAGAGGCTAACACTAAAAAAAAATTTACTCTGCAAAGCCATGTAGGAGTCTATAGAAGGAAAATGGATATTTAACAAAAAAAAAACAACGTGCAAGTATTTCTAAGCTGAGTAAGAACTCTATCAAAAACATCAAAGTCCAGAGAAACTTAGGTGAATTTATTTGAGTAATTGGGAAAATTATATGTTGATGGGTGCTAGCATTCTAATTAGAAAGGAATCAGATGTCTACACAGAACATTAATGTTTTCCTAAGGTATTGAGAGAATTAAAGAAAAAAATAAAGGGAATGTGTGAAAGGATTAGTTCTGTTCTGAGGGTGTTAAGAGAAGAAAAATGAAGGACAGTAAAAAGAGGGATATGGTAATGTAGAAGGGAAGAAAAAGGGAGTGAAATTTGTCATTAATGGAGACTGTGAGAAGAAGAGTGCAAACATGGAAGACAAGGTGGGGTGAGTAAACATCAAATGATCCTCATTCCTATCTGAAAAAGGACTGAGGAAACACAAAGCGTTTGCTGTAGCAATGCTTCAACATGAATGGGGAAACAAGCAGGGATAGGGAAGATGATTGAAAGCTTAGATTATAACAGAATCAGGGAAATTTTTAAAGTGCAGAATTTGTTATATAATTTTGAAAAGTAAAGTAACTGATAGGATATGGATATTCATGGATGTATGTGGAATTCTTTTTCTGTGTTCTGCGGGGGGTATGGGGTTTTTTTTTGATTGTTTGTTTTTGCTTTTTAGGTTCACAATAAAAAAGTTCAAAATATTCCATGATTTTAATAACTTGATTGTATTAACATCATTTTCAATGGATTTCAAGAACTGTCTTATTCTTATTTAATATGTAACATTTTATTTACTAGTGCATGTAAAAATTTTTTTGTAGTTGAATAAAATCATTAAAATGTAAGCTCATATACTTTAGGCTGGTACAACTTTCAAAATAGAGAGGCCAACAGTGATGATTTGTACTTCATGATGTCCTCATAGAATTTTGATCTCTAATAATTTTCTATATTTTGAAGGTTGTTAATTCCATGGAACTTTACTATTATAACTATTAGGCATGGTCAAATCTATCTAAAGCATTCTGCAAAATGGAGAAAATAACGTTTTAATTTTTTTCCTCATCCAGTTTCTTTAAGGCTCTAAAGAGATCATTTTTTATAAGTTATTTGCAAACTTATAGAGATAATGTTGCTTGTTCTTCACGCTTGAAGAGGACCAAAATTACATTCCAATGTCAGGAATGTGTGTCCAGCTGGGGCTGATCATATCAACACAAGCTTGGAAGGCTCTACCACAAGTCAGGCACCAAGAGTGTGTATGACCATTTCGGAGGGAGATGTCTCTAAATTTGAGCATTTCATTTTTCTTTTGAGCTACCATAATTCTGTTATGCTCATAAAGTACAGCGCCTTCTTTGATGCAAGCATGCCATACTGAAGAATGCTGGGCTAGTGTCTCCCACATCTCATCATTGATACCAAAGTTCTTTAAGGATACCTTGAGAGCATCCTTGTTTTGCTTCATCTTGGTTTCTGTGTGAGCACTTGACTTTTGTGAGTTCTTCGTAAAGCAGCCTTTTAGGCAAATGTATGTTTGGTATTTGAACAATCTGCAGTAGAGTTTGAGTACTTAACAGTTTAGCTCAAGAAAAAAACCTTAATATCTGGTTTATCTTGCCAGGTGATCTTTAGAATCTTCCAAAGACAATTCAAATGAAATTGATTCAATTTCTTGGCATGGCACCAGTAGACTGTTCAGGTTTCACAGGCATACAACAATGAGGTCAACACAATAGCTTTGAAGATCTTCATTCTGGTAGGCAGCCTAATACCTCTTTTATCCCATACTTTTTTTGGGGATTATGCAGTCCAAAGCACATGAATATATATCATTCATATATTAAATATGTATTATGTGTTAAAATGTGTTCACATTAAAATTTCTTATTGTAATTAAACAAGTGATCATCCAGAGTTTACATAAAGACTTCTAATGAGGGAATACCCATCATATTCCAATGGATAGCTCTATTTCTAATAACACTTTCCTTATATCAAGCCTAAATTTGTCTGAGATTTCTACACACTTTTCCTAGTTCTTCCCTCTTAGGACATCAGAACAAGCCTTAGCCTCCCTCCACACGAAAACACTTTCAAGTATTTGAAATCCACTATGTTCCCTCTCAGCTTTTTCTTCTTCAGTAAATATTGTGCTTCTAGTTCCCTCAGTTATTGTTATTACTCAGTTGAGTAAATCAATCAAATTACTTTTCTAATGCTGAATTTGCTTTTCCATGCCCCCTGCATACACTTGAGGTACAAGTGTCTCATGCTTTTTGGAGCAACATTTGTACAAACTCTTAATATTATGCCATTTTAGTAAAAGCTTTTTTTTCCCTAAAAGCTAATTAAATCTGGCTGACTAAATTATGCCAACTAAGAATAATGGAGAGGAGAAAAAACACTGGTGGGGCCCGTCAATTTTAGCAATAGGAAAAAATATTCCCCAACTCCTCAGTGCTATACTTAGAGTCCTAGAAGGGACAGAGCAGGCAAACTGTGGCTACTTGACTCACCAATGTAAGTGGAAACTGGGATAGCAGCTCCAGAGTTTGTGCTATAGTAACAAGATGTTATTCACTGATAGGTAATAGAACTGAAATTATTGTAAGAAACCAAGGTGACACTAATAATCCTATCTGTTGGAAAGTAGTGCCCAAATTTCCAAGTGAAAGTGGGAAATCTACTGGAAATTAGATCACTGGGAGGTCTACAAGATTAAAAAAGAAAGAAAGAAAAAAATGTAATCCTACTAAGAAGCCATCATCTTGACATTTACAAATCCTATGTTCACAACACTGCTGTAAAACAGATATGACACCCTAGAATTACCTCTGAAATACGCCAATATGGTATCTCAAAGAAATGGAATATAATTAATATGCTTATCCATGCAAATTGCCAAGAGGATTTTACAAAAATGCATGAAGATTCAATTTCAAATTAATCTCTCATGGAAATTCAAAGATGGAGACAAAGAGGGAAGTTTTAATGTTGTTTGTTTGTTTCTTTGATCCTTATGTAACTTTCAAATATAACCAATAATTGCTAGGTAGATGTTGTATAAGCAAATAGCTATCTTCTTAGTCACCAATAATGTTCAAAGAAACCAACAATAAGAATTAATCAGGTAGGACTGGTTTCAATTTTAGGTTCAGTTGTATGGTGAATGTATGCGAAATCCAATTCAACATGTATTAACTTTAATTGAATTAAATTGAACCCATATAGTGCTATGGAAATATACCTCCGATGAGTATGGAATTTGAGGACTATGGCTTAAATCTCAGTTCACCAAGCCACTAAATTTGTGACCTTGTACCAATTCCTTTGCTTTCTAGGACCTCAGTTTCCACATCTTTAAAATGAGGAAATTATACTTTGTTGTTACTTACTCATTTCATTCATCTGTTTATGTCTCTGTGACCGTATTTGGGATTTTCTTCACAAAGGTACAAAATGGTTTGCCATTTCCTTCTCCAGCTCATCTGCAAAATGAGGATGATAACACCTATCTCAGAGGGTTGTTGTGAAGCTTAAGTACGTGTAAAGTGCTTTCCAAACTCCTGATCAGACCTACAATTTTGACCGTCTGAGGACCTCCTGGTATGGACATTTTTCCATTGATGAAAGTCGGTAATTCATCTGTAATTGCAATCTTAGAGAGTTGAGAGAAGGACAGAGGAGAAAACTTAGAAATTTAGTGAATTGTCTGTGATCACACTGTTAGAGTGTGACATAGTCAGGACTTCAAGCCAGGTCTTCCTGGTCATGAAGTCCAGGGTCCTTCTCTGAGTGTCTATTTTAGTAACACTGGAACTAGGGTCAACTGCCACTTACTACAAAGCTAACAAATTACCATATTTCTACAAAAGATTCACACCTGTTCAACGACTACAATGTGAGGGAGGCTACACTGTTTACTTCATTAATGGATGTCTTGTAGAATGAACTATCTAGGCAACAGGCAGGAAGTTAATAATATAGGTGCATGACAATCAATTTGTCAGAATTATGCAGTAGAAAAGAAGCTAAGAGATATAGAGAGGAGCAGACCTGTCTCCTCAAATGTCAATGTTTCAACACATCAATTACATAGCAATGCTTTTTTTCCACTCCATTTAATTTCCTTTCCCTTACTTACCCCCCACCCAAAACATATAATTTTCTGATCCCTTCAGGTTTTATTAGTGATGCTTTCTACGTTTCAGTGCTGTTATTGTGATACTCTTTCTATGTAATCTTCACAGCAGAATGTATTCTAATCACCAATTTCATAAGGCTACATTTTTTTTCTGCCTTAAAATTTAGAAATCATTTTTACAATCTTTTTCCTTTTCTTCAACACTAACAATTAGTGAGGTAACATTTATAGGCATCAAAAGATTGCTCTGGATACAAAGACAAAAATGAAACAATCTCTCCTCTCAAGGAGTTTACATTCTATAGAGGAAGATAGTAAACACAGGTATAAATGTATTAAAATACATATATGTAAGATACATTTTTGTGTTCTCTTTGGGCACATAAATGTCCATTGAATTAAACTGAATTGAATTCTAAAAACTATAGATTTGTCTTTTCTCGTGTATCCTACAAGAATATTCACATGTGTTTGAGATTTTTGGATTTTAAGTCTCTCCCTTCATAGTAACAGAAGTATTACTGACTTGAATATCTGCATTCTACCAGCTACAAAATTCAAATACACTTCCATTTTTAGCTCAATTCCTATTTTCATTTTTTTTCTCGCCACCATTGCTATTTCAAAATTCTCTATAAATTTCTTCACCTTGTTATTAGTTGTAGATACTTTGAAATGGAAATTAGAAAGATAGATATATATGTATATGTATATATATTCACACATATATACATACATACATATATAAATTAGAATAAGTATGACTAGTTCTACATGAGATATGACCAGTATAAAGAGATGACCATCTCTTCCAAAGCTATCTCTGCTAATATACAGGTTCTGTGTCTCTAAGCAGTGATTTCCAAGGTGGTACATACACGTTTTCCATTTCCTCCACCCTCACCCATCATTTCCAAACCCATAAAACTGTGTCTAATAACCAGATTGTATAATGTTATCTTGATACCAAAGCCCCTTAACTTCCTGTATAGGTTTACAGTATTCAAGGTCTATTTTTTTGTTAAAAGACAATTAGAGCCAATTTTCACAGCTTTGTCTCAATTGAACCAGAAAAAAAAATACATGACCTCATAACAAAGTAAGAGACATTTGCCTGCAAAACACTCTACCTCCATACTCTGGGTGTTTTCACTGATTGTTTCCATGGCTGGAATATTCTCCCTCCTCTTCTCTGCCTCCTGTCTTCCTTCAATCTCAGCTAAAATCTCTCCTTCTATGAGAAGGCTTTTCTAGATCTCCATTTTATTCCACACAGATCATATTTGTACATATTTGTTTTCACGTTGTCTCCCCTAGTATGTGAGCTCCTTGAGAACAGAGGTTGTCATTTGCCTTTCTTTGTATCCCCAGCACTAAATACAGTTCCTGGCACATAGTAGGAACTTAATAAATGTTTGTTGACTTCAAAACAAATAACAAGGATTTTCATTAATAGCAATGGCTCTCTTCATCCATTTTCAAGAGAACCATTAACCTGAGCTCGATTACTGAGTAGCATCTATGGATTCACTTGCAACATATATATATACACACACACACACACACACACACATATACATATACATACACACATATACACACATGTGTGTATGTGTGCGTGTGTGTGTATGCATATAGTGAGACACATATGAATGCATAAATATGTGTGTATGTATATGTGTGTGCATAAATTTATATACATACCAGAGTTTCAGTATGGGAAATGGAGAATATTATAGAAATAGTTTTGCTTCCTTGGTAGAGCAACAGGATTAACAGGATGTCAGGGATAGATAGATGTAAGCCATTATTTCATTCCAATCTTTCTTCTGTTCCACCAACTTTAAGATTAAAGCAAAATCTTATCTGACTCAAGATTTCTGTCCTCATTGCCCTTTTCCAGTGTCTCCTCCACTCAGTTGCCAAAGTGCTTTTTTTCCCCCTAAAGCGCAATTCTGACTCTGACACTATTCTGTGCAATAAACACCATTGTCTCTCTGTTGCCTGAAATATAAAATCCTCCATTTGGCTTTTACACCTCTTAACAACCCAGACCCTTCTTATCATTTCAGTCTTGTTACATTTGACTCCCCTCTTTGTACTTGAGAATTCAGCAACACAATTTTTTTTTAGGCAATTGGGGTTAAGTGACTTGCCCAGGGTCACACAGCTAGTTAAGTGTCAAGTGTTTGGTCTGAGGCCAGATTTGAACTCAGGTCCTCCTGACTTCAGGGCTGGTGCTCTATCCATTGCACCACCTAGCTGCCCCCCCCTCCCCCGCAACACAATTTCTTGCTGTGCCTCATGGTTACCATTCCACCTCTGGACTCCATTCCTGGTCAGTGTTTGTTCCCATGCCCTAGAACACTCTCCCACCTCACTTCCATGTCTCAGTTTTATGATATCTTCTTCTTTCATGATTCAGTTCAAACAACACCTTTTGCAAGAGACTTTTTATGGTAACTCTGTATTCTGAATCTGTTGATCTCTCAATTTTTTTGAAGTGTTATTTTTATTTAATATTATATTTTCCACAATTACATATAAAATGTTTTTAACATTCTTTTTTTTAAATGTTGAATTCTAAATTCTCTCCTTTCCTTCTTTCCCTCCTCTCTCAATTAGATGGCAGCAATTTTATATATTATACATGTGTAGTCAAGCAAAATATATTTCCATATTAGTCCTATTTTGAAAGAAAATACAGATTAAAAAAAAACAAGAAAAATAAAGAGTTTTTAAAATGATGCTTTCATTTGCATTCAGATGCCATCAGTTATTTCTCTGGATGGATAGCATTTTTTCATTATAAGTTCTTCAGAATGATCTTAGATCACTGTACTGCTGAGAATAGCTGTCATTCATAGTTGATCATCTTATAATATTGCTGTTACTGTGTGCAATGTTTTCCTGGTTCTACTCATTTTTTCTTTGCATCAGTTCATGTAATTCTTTTCAGGTTTTTCTGAGAACATTCAGCTGGTCATTTGTTACAGCACAATAGTATTCCATCATGAATATATGCCACAATTTGTTCAGACATTCCCCAGATGATGGGCATCCCTCACTTTCCATTTCTTTACCACCACAAAAAAAAGTTGCATTAAATATTTTTGAATATATAAATCCTTTTCCTTTTTTTTTTTTTACTCTTTGAAATACAAACATAGTAGTGCCATTGCTGGGCCAAAGGGTATGTGTGGTTTTATAGCCCTTCGGGCAAGTTCCAAAT
Organism: Phascolarctos cinereus; assembly: GCF_003287225.1. Classification (NCBI taxonomy): domain Eukaryota; kingdom Metazoa; phylum Chordata; class Mammalia; order Diprotodontia; family Phascolarctidae; genus Phascolarctos; species Phascolarctos cinereus. The sequence continues at coordinate 48,724,494 of NW_027555847.1, read as the reverse complement.
TTCTATACAAAATGGTTGAATCAGTATATAACTCCACCAGCAGTGCACTAACATCTCAATTTTTCCACCATTTCCTATATTTGTTACTTCCCTTTTCTATTGTATTAATCAATCTGAAAGGTGTGGGATGGTACTTCATAGCTCATTTAAGTTGTATTTCTTTACTCATTAGTGATTTAGAGTATTTTTATATGAGTATGGGTAGCTTGGGTTACTTCATCTAAAACCTGCCTGCTCATACGCTCATTTATCAATTGAAGAATGGCTCTTGTTTTTATAAATTCAACTCAGTTCTCTATATATTTGAGAAATGAGGCCTTTAACAGAGAAAGTTGCTGTAATTTCCCCCCACAGTAATGATTACTAGCTACATATTTCCGCATCCTGTTTCCCCTGTTCATTCTACTCTCCCTCTGACTACCACCTTCCCCTATTTTCTCTCTCTTCTTTCACCTCCCCTTTTCTCTTATCCTTTGGGTATAGATTTCTATACCCAAATGAATGTGTACGCTCTCTCTTTGAGCCAATTTTGATGTGTGTAAGGTTCAAATGTTGTCCCCAATTCTCCCTTCTTCCCTTCTACTATAAAGTTATTTTAAGCCTCTTTTTATGTGAGATTATTTACCCCCATTCTGACTTTCCCTTTCTGCTTCTCCCAGTGCATTCTTCTTTCTCATCCTTTAGTTTTATTATTTTTTTTTAGATAGTCATCCCATCACATTAAACTCACACACCTATGCCCTTTGTTTATGCATAGTCCTTCTAACTGTCCTAATAATGAGAACTCCTTAGGAGTTCAAGTATCATCTTCTCATGTAGGAATGTAAACAGTTTAACCTTACTGAATCTTTTTTTTTTAAAATTTCTCTGTTCTGTTTGCCATTTTATGTTTCTCTTGAGTATTATATTTGAAAGTCAAATGTTTTTATTTAGATCTGGCTTTCTCATCAGAAATATTTGAAAATTCTCTATTTCATTGAATATGCAGTTTTTCCCTTCAGTTTTGGTGGGAAGGTCATTCTTATTTGTAATATTAGCTCTTTTGCACCCTTGAATATCATATTGCAAGCTCTTTGATCCTTTAATGTAGAAGCTGCTAAATCTCATGTTATCCTGACTATGGCTTCACAATATTTTAATTGCTTCTTTCTGGCTGCTTGCAATATTTTTTTTTTGACCTGGGAGCTCTGGAATTTGACTATAATATCTCCAGAAATTTTCATTTTGGGATCTTTGTCAGGAGGTCATTACTGGATTTTTTCAATTTCTATTTTACCCTTTGGTTCTAAAATCTCAGGGCAGTTTTTTTGATAATTCCTTGAAAGATATGTCTAGGCTCTTTTTTTTTTTATCTGGCTTTCAGGTCTTCCAGTAATTTTTAAATTTTTTCTCCTGGATCTATGTTCCAGGTCACTTGTATTTCTAATAAGATATTTCACATTTCATTCTATTTTTTATTCTTTTCATTTTTTGATGTCTTATAGAGTCATTAGGTTCCACTTATCTAATTCTAATTTTTAAATAATTATTTTCTTCACTGAACTTTTGTACATCTCTTCCATTAGACCAGTTCTGCTTTTAAAAGCATTCTTCTTCACTGTAATTTTATTCTTCTTTTACCCTTTGTCTTATTATATTTTTTAAGGTGTTATTTTCTTCAGTATTTTTATACCTCTTTTATCAAACTATTGACTCTTTTTTCCTCCAGATTTTTTTTATTACTCTCATTTCATTTCCCATATTTTCCTCTACCTTTCTTATTTAATTTTTAAAGTCCTTTTTGAGCTCTGCTAGGAAATCATTTGGGGGGACTAAGACAAACTATATTTTTCTTTGAGGCTTTGGATGTTGCTGTTTTGACTTTGTTGTCTTCTTCTGGGTTTGTGTGTTTTTTTTGGGGGGGGGAAGAATTGCTTATTTTTCTAGCCTCTTTATTGACTTTTAACTCTTTGGTAAAATGGATCTCTGGAGGGGGCACTCTCCCAACTTCAGGTGTTTTGCACAGTTATTTTCAGAGCTAATTCTGGGGATCTCTATGTTTTTGGTTCTTCTAAGATGCTGTAATCCAATGAAAAGTGTGTTTACTCCTCCCTAGGTTTGTGCTCTGGTCCATGAGCAAACGTGAGTACTCTTTTTAGCCCTGGACCTGTGACCCAGAGTCTGTCCCCTATAGTTACAAGCTCTGGTGTGTAGTGCTTCTTTTTGTTCTTGAACTGAGACATAGGTCTATGAGCCTGATCTGAGTATGGGCAATGCAACAGATTCCTTCTCCTGGGGCCACCAAATGGACTGTTTTGTTATTCTACTTGTATCTTAACACTTAGAACAGAACCAAAGTACTTCAACACTGTTTTTTTCAAGTATCCATTCTTTTATTAGAGGCCCATAACCTAAGGCAAGGGCAAAATGAAGTCTGGATTCTTCCCCCTTTCTCTACTTTAGCTGGGATAGGCAGAATTAGTCTCGGTCAAATCTCATGGAGATGGGAGATGAAAAGTTTTTTGTTTGTTTTCTTTTTGGCAGAGTCTCTGAAGACACAAGAGATCCCAAAGTAGATCCTAGCACAAATCTTTCAAGTTATTTTGTGCTTCTGTCAAAGATAAGGCTTGTTGAAAAAGACTATTAAATGCTTTAAAAATGATAGTTCTCTAGGCTTTATTCATAAGGAATTTATCTTATTGGAGTTTTGTCTTCTTTCTTCTTTGGCTTTACTTTCAATTATTCTATATCTGGTTCATATTTTTTCCCCTGTAGGGAACAAGGTTAGAAAGTTGAAGTAGTTTGGACAAAGTGACTAATCTACAATTTTTCGTGTCACTGAAAGAGAAGTCTTCAACACTTTCCCTTAATTAAGATCATCAGAAGATTATAACTTTTAGGACCCTAGGGTCATAGTGTTTTTTTTTAATCTAGAAGCTTCTTTTGAGGCCTGCTAGTCTAGTTCCCTCATTTTACAAATGAAGAAATTTAGACTTCAATATATTAAGTGATTAACCCTGGTTACACAACCAGCAAGTGTTAGGTCCTTCTGACCTTAAGTCCAACACTTTTACCACCATAACAGACTGCCTTCCTAGTTTGTTTCCTCCCACTTTTGGTTGTAACATGGTTAGTTGCTTCCCTCCCTCCTGATAAGATGAATCATAGCAAGCCAGAGTTTTCAGGATTGGAAGGAGCCTTAGAAGCCATATAGTCTAATCCAATACTTTCCCCACTTCCCCCTAAATCACTTGTGACAAGCAGTTATCCAGTTTGCTTTTTAACAACTCCAATGACAGGAAACTCAGGAAGAAATATCTTGCATTTTGAAAGGGCTCAAATTGTTAGATGTTGGAACTTTTTTCCTGAAAAGAATCAGGCTAAAAGTGTTGTGAAAAGTGAATAAACCAGCTTCCTTGTTAGCAGTCCAAAATGATCTTCCAGATGGTTCTTCTGTCACTGAGAGCTTTTCATGCTCTAGCAAACTAAATGGTCCTGAAGTAGATTACTAGCTTTTCAGGTGTAATGATCCCAAAAGTATCTCCACTCAGCTAAAAGAAAAAGCCAGGAAGCTCAAAATCTCTGAATCATCCTGAGTAATACCCATAACACATTTTCTGAAAGTATGGAGTTTGATTATGAACTATTGGTCAATGCCCCAGGAATTTTTCCTCTTTCTACTAGCATGAATCCATACTAGTCCACAGGTCAAGAAACCACACTCCCTTCCTCCAAATGCCTGGTTTTGCAAAACCCAGATGCTGTTTGTCCTTCATTCTCAAAGAGGACCAGCAGGAAGGTGATGCCATGACTTGCAAGTAAATTAGACTTAAGTGGGGGAGGGCTGTGCAATGTCACCAGCCTCACTTTTTTCCTCTGTAGCCATCTATATGTAGTGGCAGGATATAGATCATGAGGACTAGAGATGACCCCAGATACAGCAGGAGACCTTGGCCTTTTTAAGCTAAGGTGTTTCACAGGTCTTAGTTTGACTGAAGCAACGCCCATTCAGTGTTTAAGGCTAGATAAAATATGGGGCAAAGAATTGCCTCTTTTGCTTAGTCAAAAAAAAATCAATCTGGGGAAGGCAGAGCCAAGATGGTGGGGCAGGGACTTGCCTGAGATCTCCCCCAAACTGTCCAAATACCTTTTAAAATTGACTAATCAAATTCCAGAGCAGCAGAACCCACAAAAAGATGGAGTGAAACATATTTCCAGCCCAAGACAACTTGGAATCTTGGCAGGAAAATTGTGTTAAACCAGTGTGAGGGAGGAGTGTAGTTCAATGCAGGCTGTGCCAGCACAGCTCCTGCCACAGCAAACTGGGAACAGGCCTTCCAGAGCTGTCAGCCCACAGATGGTAAGGGTGTCAAACAACTGGTAAGAAGGAGATTATAGAGATCTTTTTGCCAGCACTGGGGCAGGACTCTGGTGCTTTGCCTATACCTAGATCTGGGTCGCAATCATGGGTGATAGTACCAGAGCAAGGAGGAGCACTAGCACAGCAGAACTTGCAGCCACAGTGCAGGGGGGACCCTCCTCATAGTTTCAGGGCAGAAAAGAGTGCTTGTCATTGCTCACAAACACCTCTCCTTAGATCATCCCACCTTGGAAGAACTGAAAAGTTACAGGTCTCTAGAAGTACCTCTGTAAAGAGCAGAATGAAACCTCTAAAGCTTGGGACAGTTTGCCTTCCACCCTGGAAGCAGAACTCTACCTTAAAAAGAGTTTAAAAAGTCGAGCAATAGACTGGGAAAATGAGCAAACAGTAGAAAGAAACTCTGACTATAGAAAATTACTTTGGTGATAAGGAAGACCAAAACACACACTCACAAGAAGGCAACAAAGTCAAAGTTCCTATATCCAAAGCCTCCAAGAAAAACATGAATTGTTCTCAGGCCATAAAAGAGCTCAAAAGGGATTTTGAAAATCAAGGAAGAGAAGTAGAGGAAAAATTGGGAAAAGAAATGAGAGTGATGCAAGAAAATCAAGAAAAATGAGTCAGTAGTTTGGTGAAGGACACACACACACACACACACACACACACACACACATACAACTTGAAGGGATTAACACCTTATAAAACAAACTAGGCCAAATGGTAAAAATAAGTTCAGAAAGCCAATGAGAAGAATAATTCCTTAAAAAGCAGGACTGGTCAAAAGGAAAAGGAGGTCCAAAAGCTCACTGAAGAAAGTAATTCCTTAAATATTAGAATGGAGCAAGTAGAAGCTAATGACTTTATGAGAAATCAAGAAACAATAAAACAAAACCAAAAGAATGAAAAAAAAATAGAAGACAATGTGAAATATCTCATTGGAAAAACAATTGACCTGAAAAAATAGATGCAGAAGAGATAGTGTAAAAATTATTTTGCTACCTGAAAGCCATGATTAAAAAAAAGTAGCTTATACAATATCTATCAAGAAATTATCAAAGAAAACTTCCCTGATTATAGAACCAGAGGATTCAAAGAATCCACAGATCACCTCCTGAAAGAGATGCTAAAATTAAAAAAAAAAAACTACCAAGAATATCTTATCCAAATTCCAGAGTTACCAGGTCAAGGAGAAAATTTTGGAAGCAGCCAGAAACGCAAATTCAAGTATTGTGAAGCCATCATTATGATAACATAAGATTTAGCAGCTTCTACATTAAAGCATTAGATGGCTTGGAATATGATATTCTGGAGAGCAAAGGACCTAGGATTATAAAAAAGAATCAACTACCCAGCAAAAGTGAGTATAATCCATGCGGGGAAAAATAAACATTCAATGAAATATTGGCGTTTTTAAGCATTCTTGAGAACAGGCCAGAGCTCAATAGAAAATTTGACTTTAAAATACAAGAGGAGCATAAAAGGTAAACTGGAAAGAGTAATCATAAGGGGCTTGTTAAAGTTAAATGGTTTACATTTCTACATAGGAAGCTGATATTTATAACTCATAAGACTTTTCTCAATATTAAAGTAGTTAGGAATATATATAGACAGAGGGCACAGGTATGAGTTGAATATGAAGGGATGATACCTAAAAAATAAAATTAAGGGGTAAGAGAGGTATGTAGTGGGAGAAAGAGAAAGGGAGAGGTAGAAAAGAGTAAATTATCTCAAATAAAAGAGGAAAGAAAAAGCTTTTAGAGTGATGGGGAAGAGGGGGACATGTGGGGGAATGTGTGAACCTTACTGTCATAAGAATTGGCTCATAAAGGGAATAACCTACACACTCAGTTGGGCACAGCAATCTATCTTACCTTACAGGAAAATAGGGGGAAAGGGGATAAGAGAAGAGGAGGTGATAGAAAGGAGGGCAAATTGTGTGAGGGCTAGTCAGAAGCAAAACACTTTTAAGGAGGTACAGGGTGAAAGGGAAGAGAGAATAGAATAAATGGGGGGACAAGATGGAGGGAAATACAGTTACCAATAGTAACTGTGAAAACATTTTGAAGCAAGTTTCTCTCATAAGGCCTCATTTCTCAAATATATAGAGAACTGAGTCGAGTTTATAAAAATAGGAGCCATTTCCCCAATTGATAAATGATCAAAAGGTATGATCAGTTTTCAGATGAAGTAATCAAAGCTATCTATAGCCATATGAAAAATTACTCTAACTCACCATTGATTAGAGAAATGCTGATTAAAACAATTCTGAGGTAATACCTCATGCCTGTTAGATTGGCTAATATGATAGCAAAGGTAAATGACAAATGTTGGAGGGATGTGGGAAAGATGAGACGTTAATGCACTGTTGGTGGAGTTATGAACTGATCCAACCATTCTGTGGACCATTTTGGAACTATGCCCAAAGGGCTATAAAACCATATATACCCTTTGAACTGGCAATACCACTACTAGGTCTGTATCCCAAAAGGGATAAAAAAAAAAGAAGAAAATATGTACAAAAATATTTATAGTAGCTCTTTTCTGGGGACAAAGAATTAGAAATTATGGGGATGCCATCAATTGGGGATTGGCTGAACAAAATGTAGCACATAATTATGATGGAATACTATTGTACTATAGGAAATGATGAGCAAGATGCTCTCAGAGCAACCTAGAAAGTTTTATATGAGCTGATGCAAAATGAAATGTATTGTGTACAAAGTAACAGCAATATTGTGGGATGATCAGCTATAAACATCTTAGTTATTCTCAGCAATACAATGATCCAAGACAATTCTTATAGACTTCTGACAAAAAATGCTTTCCATTCCCAGACAAAGAACTGATGGTGTCTAAATGCAGATTGAGTTATGCTTTTTTAAAGCTTTCTTTATTTTTCTTGATTTTTTTGGCTATGTTTTCTTTCTCAATATACTATCATGGAAGTGTTTTGCATGACTACACATGTATGATCTTTATTGAATTTCTTGCCTTCTAAATGGAATGGGTGAGGAGGGAGGAAGGGAGAGAATTTGGCATTCAAAGTTTAAAAAATGAATGTTAAAAATTGTTTTTTACATACAACTGGGGAAAAAATAAGATACTAAATAAAGAAAAAAAATCAGTTTGGCAGAGGAAGACCCTAAGTGTTTCTAGGCAAAACAGAAACAAAACAGAAACTATTGCTATTTACATTCAGTCTGAGTGGCATAAACCATGAATGAGTGAGGTTTGGGTTGGGAGCTATTGTTGGCTAGTCAATGAGAGCCAGATTGATTTAGGTTTAAGACATGGTCCTTAAGAATGAAATCTAGCCCATAAACCCCAAGATAGCTTCTGAGGTTTCAGTGATCAAAATTTACATTCCTTTGGGAAGAACACCTACAGGGAAGGGTAATACCTTATGTGGAGAGGGAGAGGAAGGAATAGGGGAGAAGAGAGGAGAGGAAAGGAATTGCATTGCCAAAGTGGAACTGACTAGTTGAGTCTCATTCCAAGCCCTACTCAGTCATGGTTTGGGCCCTGGTGACCCAGAATGAATGTAAGTAACAATTGTTCCTGTTTTGTTTCTGTTTTGGCCAGACATCCTGAGGGTCTTCCCCTCCTGGATTGATGTTTTTTAACTAGATAAAAGAGACTATTCTTTGCTTCATTTCTTACCCACCCTCAATCACTGAGTGGACATTGCCTCAGTCAAAATGAGACTGAAGGGGGGGCATAGTCAAGATAGTGGAGGAAAAGCAGTGGCTTGCTTAAGCTTTGCCCCAAACCCCTCCAAATACCCATAAAATGTCTCTAAACAAATTCTAGAGCAGCAGAACCCACAAAAGACAGAGGGAAAGAAATTTCCAGCCCAAGACAACCTAGATGATTGATAGGAAAGATCTGTTGTGATGGACTGGAGAGGAGCACAGTTTAGCAAGGGCCGGGCAGGCAAAGACCAGGCCTCAGCAAACCTGGAGTAGGGCTCAGGGGACTGAATCATGGGTAGCTGTGGTGGTTTCCAGACTTCTCAACCCACAAATGCCAAAGACAGCTTAGGAGGTGAGTAGGAAAGGTCTGTCAGACCTTGGTTAGAGAGGAGCTTGGTCTGGCCGTAGGCCATGGGACAGCCCTGGGGTGATGGCTGCTTTTGGAGTTCTCCACCCACAGACGGTGGGGGGATTGAGTGGCTAATCAGAGGGGGATTGCAGGGATCTCTTTGATGCTGCTGAGGCAGGATTCTCTTGCTTTGCTCCTGCTTGGATCTGGGTTGCAGTCCTGGGTGGTAGTCCTGGAGTGAGGAGGAGTGCTGGCATGGTGGAGCTTGTGGTGATGGTGAACAAAAAATCCTTCTCACAGTTTTAAGGAAAAAAAGAGTGCTTGTGGTCGTTCATAGACCAGAGCACAGACCAGGAAAGTAACAACACCTCTCCTTTGATAATACCACCTTGGAAGAACTGAAAACTTACAGGTGCCTAGAAGTGTCTCTGAAAACAGCTGCACAAAACCCCAAAGCTTGGAACAGTACACCCTCCACACTGGAAGCAGAGCCCTCCCTTAACAAAGAATATAAAAGTTAAATAATTGGCTGGGAACATGAACAATCAGAGGGGAAAAAAATCCCTCAGTCTATAGAATCTTACTTTGGTGACAAAGAAGATCAAAATGTATAACCAGAAGACAACAAAGTCAAAGTTCCTACATCCAAAGACTCTAAGAAAAATATGAATTGGTCCCAGGCCATGGCAGAGCTCAAAAAGGATTTTGAGAAGCAAGTAAGAGAAGCAGGGGAAAAACCTGAAAGAGAAATGAGAGTGATGCAAAAAAATCATGAAAAACAAGTCAACAGCTTGCTAAAGGAGACCCAAAAATATTGAAGAAAACAACACTTTTAAAAAATAGTCTAATCCAAATGGCAAAAGAGGTCCAAAAAGCCAATGAAGACAAGAATGATTTATGAAGCAGAATTGGGGGCAGCTAGGTGGTGAAGTGGATAGAGTACCAGCCCTGGATTCATGAGGACCTGAGTTCAAATCCAGCCTCAGACACATAACACTTACTAGCTATGTGACCCTGGGCAAGTCACTTAACCCCATTGTCTAGACCAAAAAGAAAAAAGAAAAAGAAAAAAAAAAAGAAGCAGAGTTAGCCAAATGGAAAAGGAGGTGCAAAAGCTCACTGAGGAAAATAATTCCTTAAAAATTATAATGGAGCAAATGGAAGCCATGACTCTATGAGAATTCAAGAAATTATAAAACAAAACCAAAATAATGAAAAAAAAATGAAAGACAATGTGAAATATTTAATTGGAAAAATAACTTACCTGGAAAATAGATCCAGGAGAGATAATTTAAAAATTATTGGACTATCTGAAAGTCATGATAAAGAAAAAGAGCCTAGACATCATCTTCCAAAAAATTATTAAGGAAAAATTCCCTGATATTCTTGAACCAGAGGGTAAAATAGAAATGGTAAGAACCCAAAAAGAAAACTCCCAGGAATATTATAGCCAAATTCCAGAGTTCCCAGATCAAGGAGACTATAAGCAGCCAGAAAGAAACAATTCAAGTATTGTGGAAAACACAATCAGGATAACACAAGATTTAACAGCTTCTACAGTAAGGTACCAAGGGACTTAGAATATGATATTCTTAGGGTCAAAGGAACTAGGATTATAGCTAAGAATCACTTACCCAGCAAAACTAAGTATAATCCTTCATGGGAAAAAAAAAATGGATATTCAATGAAATAGACTTTCAAGCCTTCTTGATGAAAAGATCAGAGCTGAATAGAAAATTCAACCTTCAAATACAAGAGTCAAGAGAAGCATGAAGAGGTAAACAGGAAAGAGAAATCATAAGGGACTTAAAGTTGAACTGTTTACGTTCCTACATGGAAAGATGATATTTGTAACCCATAAGACTTTTCTCATTATTAGGATAGTAGGAGGGAATACACACACACACACACACACACACACAACACACACACACACACACAGAGGGCATAGGGTGAGTTGAATATGAAGAGGTGATATTTAAAAAAGAAAATTAAGGGATGTGAGAGGGATGTACTGTGAGAAGAAAGGGAGAGGTAGAATGGGGTAAATCATCTCATATAAAGCAGACAAGAAAAAGCTTTCACAGTGGAGGGGAAGTGGGGGGGGAGTTGAGAGGGAACGAGTGAATCTTACTCTCATCGGATTTGGCTTAAGGAGGGAATAACGTACGTCCTCAATTGGGCATGGAAATCTATCTTGTCCTATAAGAAAATAGGGGGAGAAGGAGATAAGAGAGGGTGAGATGATAGAAGGGAGAGAAGACTGGGGGAGGTAGTAATCGGAAGCAAACACTTTTGAAGAGGCACAAGGTCAAAGGGACAGAATAGACTAAATGGGGAAGGGGCAGGATATATGGAGGGAAATATAGTTAGTTTTTCACAACACGACTATTTCGGAAGTGTTTTGCATGATTGCACATGTATAACCTATATCAAGTTTCTTGCCTTCTCAATGAGGATGGGTTGGGAGGGAGGACGAGAGAGAATTTGGAACCCAAAGTTTTAAAAAGCAAATGTTAAAAATTGTTCTTACATGCAACTGAGAAATAAGATATAGGCAATGGGGTATAGAAATCTATCCTGTCCTACAGGAAAATAGAAGGGGAAGGGGATAAGAGAAAGGGCAGAGAGTGATAGAAGGGAGGGCATATTGGTGGAAAGCGTATTTAGAATGCATGCCATCTTGGGGTGGAGGGAGGGAAGAGATGGAGAGAAAATTTGGAACTCAAAACCTGGTGGAAGTGAATGTTGAAAACTAAAAATAAATAAATCAATTAAAAAAAATGAGACTTGGGAAAGACCTTAGCTTAAAAAAGTCAATGTTTCCCTCAAGTTGTCCGATCTATATGTTGCTAGACCTAGATAAGAACCTTATAAATATCCACCAGACTAAATTATTTGGAATGTCTCATTCTCTCTGGGACATCAGTGGGTTGTATCACATTTCACCTTTCTTTCTAAAAGACCTGACCTGCTTTTCACCATTCTGCTTGACTATCACTCATACGGAAAGCATATCCCTTCAATCAAGATGTCTTACTTTGTGGTCTCATGTTTTGTATATTTCTTTGAGGTGAACTTTAGTATCCTCACTCTTCTTAAGTCTGAATTAAGACACCAAGAAGAGCAAAAGCATTACCACAATATGTGAAGCATATGTGTGTGTATAATATTTACAAAGTAAATAAAAAAGTGTGTGAACTACATATCTATATATCTATATGTATGTATATACATATTATAATATCATTTACATATATATGCATATATATATATATATATATATGCATGTATATGCTTTGTAAATGTTATATATACATATACATATAAAAAGGTCAATTTTGGCAGGGAACCCTAGCAGCTGGGGGATCAGGAAAGGCCTCACTTTGAAGATGCTACTTTAGTTGCATATTGAAGCAAAGCAGATATTAAAAGAGGCATTTAAATTTTTTTTTAAATTTTTTTAGTTTATTTTGATTTATCAACAATCACTTCCATATGCTTTTGGGTTGAAAAATTTTCTCCCCCTTCCTCCCCCCACCAACCTCCCCAAGACGGCACACAATCTGATATAGGCTTTACATTTACCTACCCATTAAACATATTTTCACATTAGTAAAGTTGTAAGTAAAAATTAAAACCAATAGGAGGAACCATCAAAAAGATGAAACAAAACTCAACAGTAGGTAAAAATAAGTGATAGCGATTCAACTTCCATAGTTCTTTCTTTGGATGTGGACAGCATTTTTCATCCCGAGGCCTCTGGAGGTGTCTTAGATCCTTATAATGCTGAGAAGGGTTCAGTTTAACATTCTTAGTCATTGCATAACGTGGCTGTTATTGTGTACAAAGTCCTCTTGGTTCTGCTCACTTCACTCAGCATCAGACCATATAAGTCTTTCCAGGTTTTTCTGAAGTCAGCCTGTTCATCATTTCTTATAGCACAATAGTATTCCATTACATTCATATACCACAACTTGCTCAGCCATTCCCCAATTGATGGGCATCCTCTCAATTTCCAATTCTTTGCCACCACAAAAAAGCTGCTATGAATATTTTTGTACATGTGGGTCCTTTTCCCATTTGTTTGATCTCTTTGGGATATAGCCCTAGAAGTGCTATTGCTGGATCAAAGGGTATGCACATTTTTGTAGCCCTTTGGGCATAGTTCCAAATTGTTCTCCAAAATGGTTGGATCATTTCACAACTCCACCAACAATGTATTAGTGTTCCAATTTTCCCACATCTCTCCAACATTTATCATTTTCCTGTTTTGTCATGTTGGCCAATCTGATAGGTGTGATGTGGTACCTCAGAGTTGTTTTGATTTGCATTTCTCTAATCAATAATTTAGAGCATTTTTTCATATGACTATAGATGGCTTTAATTTCTTCATCTGAGAACTGTCTGTTCATATCCTTTGACCATTTATCAATTGGGGAATGGCTTGTGTTCTTATAAATTTGTCTTAATTCTCTATATATTTTAGAAATGAGGCCTTTATCAGAGAGACTGGTTGTAAAAATTCTTTCCCAATTTTCTACCTTCCTTCTAATCTTAGTTGCATTGGCTTTGTTTGTGCAAAAACTTTTCAATTTAATGTAATCAAAATTATCCATTTTGCTTTTCATAATGTTCTCTATCTCCTGTTTGGTCATGAATTCTTCTGTTCTCCATAGATCTGATAGGTAAACTATTCCTTGTTCTCCCAGTTTACTTATGGTATCAGCCTTTATATCTAAGTCATGAACCCATTTTGACTTTATTTTGGTATATGGTGTGAGATTTGGGTCTATGCCTAGTTTCTGCCATACTCTTTTCCAGTTTTCCCAGCAGTTTTTTTCAAAGAGTGGGTTCTTATCCAGAAGCTGGGGTCTTTGGGTTTATCAAATAATAGATTACTATAGTCATTGACTACTGTGTCTTGCATATTTAACCTATTCCACTGATCCACCTCCCTATTTCTTAGCCAGTACCAAGCAGTTTTGATGATTGCTGCTTTATAATACAATTTAAGATCTGGAATTGCTAGGCCACCTTCCCCTGCATTTCTTTTCATTAGTTCCTTTGATATTCTGGACCTTTTTTTTTCCAAATGAATCTTGTTATTATTTTTTCTAACTCTATAAAATAATTTTTGGTAGTTTGATTGGTATGGCACTGAATAAGTAAATTAGCTTAGGTAGGATTGTCATTTTTATTATATTAGCTCGGCCTACCCATGAGCAACTGATGTTTTTCCAATTATTTAGATCTGATTTTATTTGTGTGAAAAGTGTTTTGTAATTGTGTTCATAGAGTTCCTGGGTTTGTTTCGGAGGTAGACTCCTAAATATTTTATAATGTCTACAGTAAGTTTAAATGGGATTTCTCTTTCTATCTCTTGCTGTTGGGCTTTGTTGGTAATATATAGAAATGCTGATGATTTATGTGGGTTTATTTTATAGCCTGCAACTTTGCTAAAGTTGTTTATTATTTCAAGTAGTTTTTTACTTGATTCTCTAGGATTCTCTAAGTATATCATCATGTCATCTGCAAAGAGTGATAGCTTTGTTTCTTCTTTGCCTATTCTAATGCCTTCAATTTCTTTTTCTTCTCTTATTGCTAAAGCTAATTTCCAGTACAATATTGAATAACAGTGGTGATAATGGACATCCTTGTTTCACCCCGATCTTATTGGAAATGCTTCTAGCCTGTCTTACCTTGAAGGTTTTAGATATGCTATTTATTATTTTAAGGAAGACTCCATTTATACCTATGCTTTCTAGTGTTTTTAATAGGAATGGGTGTTGTATTTTATCAAAAGCTTTTTCTGCATCTATTGAGATGATCATGTGGTTTCTGTTGGTTTTGTGTTGATATGCTCAATGATGCTGATAGTTTTCCTAATATTGAACCAACCCTGCATTCCTGGTATAAATCCTACCTGGTCATAGTGTATTATTCTTGTGATAAGTTGCTGCAATCTACTTGCTAGTATTTTGTTTAAAATTTTTGCATCTATATTCATTAGAGAAATTGGTCTATAATTTTCTTTCTCTATTTTGACTCTTCCTGGTTTAGGTATCAACACCATATTTGTATCATAAAAAGAATTTGGTAAGACTCCTTCTTCACCTATTTTCCCAAATAGTCTATATAGTATTGGAATTAATTGTTCTTTAAATGTTTGATAGAATTTGCATGTAAATCCATCTGGCCCTGGAGATTTTTTCCTAGGGAGTTCATCAATGGCTTGTTCAATTTCTTTTTCTGAGATGGGGTTATTTAAGTATTTTACTTCCTCTTCGGTTAATCTGGGCAATTTATATTTTTGTAAATATGTATCCATTTCACTAAGATTGTCAAATTTGTTGGCATATAGTTGGGCAAAATAATTCCTAATTATTGTTTTAATTTCCTCTTCCTTGGTGGTAGCTTGCCCTTTTCATTCTTGATACTAGTAATTTGGTTTTCTTCTTTCTTTTTTAATTAAATTAACCAAAGGTTTTATTTTATTGGTTTTTTCATAAAACCAGCTCTTAGTTTTATTTATTAGTTCAATAGTTTTCTTAATTTCAATTTTATTAATTTTTCCTTTGGTTTTCAATATTTCTAATTTGGTGTTTAGTTGAGGATTTTTAATTTGTTCTTTTTCTAGTTTTTTTAGTTGTATGCCCAATTCATTAATCTCCTCTTTTTCTATTTTATTTATGTAAGCATTTAGAGATATAAAACTTCCCCTAAGAACTGCTTTCTGCATCCCATAGGTTTTGGTATGTTGTCTCATTATTGTCATTCTCTTGAATGAAATTATTGATTGTTTCTATGATTTGTTGTTTGACCCAATCATTTTTTAGGATTAGATTATTTAGTTTCCAATTATTTTTTAGTCTATCTTTCCATGGCCCTTTATTACATATAATTTTTATTGTCATGATCTGAAAAGGATGCATTTAATATTTCTGCCTTTCTGCGTTGGATTGTGAGGTTTTTATGCCCTAGTACATGGTCAATTTTTGTGTATGTGCCATGTACTGCCAGAAAAAAGTATATTCCTTTCTATCCCCATTCAGTTTTCTCCAGAGGTCTATCATACCTAACTTTTCTAATGTTCTATTCACCTCCTTAACTTATTTCTTCTTTATTTTGAGGTTTAACTTATCTATTGCCAAGAGGAGGAGGTTCAGGTCCCCCAGCAGTATAGTTTTGCTGTCTATTTCTTCCTGTAACTCCCTGAGCTTCTCTGTAAGAATTTGGATGCTATACATTTGGTGCATATATGTTTAGTAATGATATTACTTCATTGTCTATGGTGCCTTTTAGCAGGATGTAGTTTCCTTCCTTATCTCTTTTGATTAGATCTATTTTTGCTTTTGCTTTGTCTGAGATCAGGATTGCTACCCCTGCTTTTTTTACTTCAGCTGACACATAATATATTCTGCTCCAGCCTTTTACCTTTACCCTGTATGTGTCACTCTTTTTCAAATGTGTTTCCTGTAAACAACATATTGTAGGATTATGGTTTTTAATCCATTCTGCAATCCATTTCTGTTTTATGGGAGAGTTCATCCCATTCACATTCACAGTTATGATTACTATCTGTGTCTTTTTCTCCATCCTTTTCCCCCATTTATGCTTTTCTTTCTCCTTTTTCCTTTCCCCCTTCACTAGTGTTTTGCTTTTGACCACGCCTCCTTCAGTCCCTTCCCCTTTTATTATCCCTTTCCCTTTTCTTCCCCTTTAGTCTTACTGCTTCTTCCCTCCTTCTCCCCCCTCCTTTTCTTTCCCCTCCCTTTTCTTTCCCCTTTTCCCTCCTACTGCCTATAGGGCAAGTTAGATTTCTATACCTAACTGATTATATTATGCCCTTCTTGAGCCAAATCTGATGAGAGTAAGGTTCAAACAATGCTCCCCCCCCTTTCCCTCTGCTGTAATAGGATTTTGTGTCTTTTCCTGTAATGTAATTTACCCTTGTCTGCCTCCTCCTTTCTCAGTACATTTTCTAAGATCAGATTGATCCACTTATTTGGATCCATTTAACCCACTTGATTAGATTTTTTTTTTCATTACATCAAAGTCAACTAATATCCACCCTCTTTATGTATACTCCTTTAACAAGGTGTAATAACAATACAGTTCTCAAGGGTTGCAAGTCTCATATTCCCTTGTAGGGGTTTAAACAGCCCCCCCTTATTAACAACATACTGTATCCTTCTGTCCCATTTACCTTTTTAAGTCCTTCTTGAGTCCTGTACTTGAAGATCAAATTTTTTGTTGAGCTCTGGTCTTTTTATCAGGAAAGTTTGGAAGTCTCCTATTTCATTGAATATCCACCTCCTCCCTTGAAAAATGATGCTCATTTTTGCTGGGTAATTGATCCTTGGCTGCATTCCAAGCTCCTTTGCCTTATGGAATATCATGTTCCATGCCCTGCGTCTTTTAATGTAGAAGCTGCAAGGTCCTGTGTAATCCTGACTGTGGTTCCATGATATTTAAATTGTTTCTTTCTGGCTGCTTGCAGCACCTTCTCTTTCATCTGGTAATTTTGGAATTTTGCTATTATATTCCTTGGTTGTCAATTTGGGATCTCTTTCAGGTGGTGATCGTGGATTCTTTCTATGGTTATTTTCCCTTCTGGTTCTAGGACTTCGGGCAGTTTTCCTTTATGATTTCCTGAAAGATACTGTCCAGGCTCTTTTTTTCATCATGATTTTCAGGTAGTCCAATAATTTTTAAATTGTCTCTCCTGAGTCGATTTTCCAGGTCGGTTGTTTTACCGATGAGGTATTTTACATTTTCATCTATTTTTTCATTTTTTTGTTTCTGTTTGACTGATTCTTGCTCTCTCATAGAGACATTAGTTTCCATTTGTCCAATTCTAGTTTTTAACAGATTGTTTTCTTCTGTTAGTTTTTGTACTTCCTTCTTCAACTGGCCAATTGTGTTTTTTAGGGACTTGTTTTCTTCAGTGTACTCTTCTGTTAGTTTTTGTCCTTCCTTCTTCAATTGGCCAATTGTGTTTTTTAGGGACTTGTTTTCTTCAGTGTATTTTTTTTTAATTGGCCAATTGTATTTTTGAAGGACTCTTCTACCTCTCTCATTTGACTATTAAAATCCTTCTTGAGCTCTTCTAAGAAGGCTTTTTGGGCTTCAGACCAGTTCATATTCCCTTTTGTTGTTGCAGATGTGGGTTTGTTGACAATGTTGTCCTCTTCAGAATTTCTGTCTTGATCTTCACTCTTCTCATAATATGAATCTATGGTATTTCTTTTTACTCATGGTGTTTCTCTATTCCCTGGCCTTTAAAGAGATTGAGCTCTCCTGCTGGGGAACAGAGGGTACTGACCCAAGCTTCTTGTGTTGGGAGCCTAGGTCTTGGTCACTGGCTTTGTGTGCTGGGGCCTCTTATGCTGGCAATTGGAGGCTGTAGGTTTCTGGCAGCTTACCTTGTTGGGCTGGAATCAGCAAGGCTGGAACTTTCAGGCAATTCTAGGTTGCCTGCTTTTCCTTTCCTTTAGCTTTCTTCAGCTCCTTTTAGATGGGTGCTGCAGGGTGTTTATCTGCCTGGGGCCCCCAGTGTTGTCTCCCTTTTCTGCTAATGCACTGGGAGATTCCTTTGTGGTGAGTGCCGAGGCTCCTGGTGGTTTTCTGAGCTGGTTTCCACCGGTTCACCCCACCCTCACTGAGGCACTCGGAGGTCCAGGTGTTGGTGTTTGCCTGCTCTACCACCTGGGCTTCAGTGATTTCTTCACAATTGGAGGCTGCAGGGCTCCTCAGCTCACCTGGTGTTGGGTTGGAATCAGCAAGAGCGGGGCTTTAGGAAGCCTTTAGGTTGTTTTGTTCACCTCCTTTCAGATGAATGCCACAAGGTACTTATCCACCTGGGGCCCCTTGTAGTTCTGCCTCCCTTATTTTTTGCCGAGGCACTGGGAGTCCCGTTTGCTGGGCTGCTGCACTGCTGCTCCTGTCTTTCTTCTAGTTCAGGTGTTCCAGGGTTTTTTTTTCTGGGTGATATTTTCTGGGTTTTCAGAGGTTGATAGGGGAGAGTGAGAGCTACCTTTTCACACCGCCATCTTGGCTTCCAGAAGCAGAACTAAAAGAGGTATATTTGAGGAAGAAATGTACTCCAGGCATTGGGGATGACATTTGCAAAGTCATAGAGATGGAAGATAGAATGTCATGTGTGAGGTGTGATATAATAATAATTTCTCACCTATCTCATCAACACCACAGAGAGATGAGGGAAGTCAGCAGAGGAAACACGAATTAACTGAGCAGGCACAGAGAGATCAACCATACATTGCTCAATATTTACCCCTGTGGCTTAGATACTGATTCATTCATCATTTAGAACTTACCTGAATCCACCTGCTCAGTTCTCCTTAGCTGGCATCTATATACTACCTCAGATGCTCATTTATCTTGTTTGCTATTTCTAGTCAGGAGCACTCAACACTCTTGGTCAACTTTTGTACTACAATCCCTGAAGCATCCTTAGGAATACTTTCTGTTTGACTGCCATTTTGGTTCATCAATCAGAATACCATCCAAGATGCAGACATCCTATTTGTTCATCAGATCTATAGCACAATATTGACCAACATCACCCTAAGGATTTGTAGCATTCTAGCATCTCAAGTGTTATTTGTCTATGTTTGTTATATCAAACCGTCATCCATACCAGAATACATATAGATAAGCACTCTAATTAATCACTGCACATAGGATCTTTGGCCTATGATTTCCTTTTCATGTGTCTTATAATATGAAACAATGACTGATTGCTATAGATTTCAAAAATGCAAAGGCATGTAAAAATATCACCTTATATCCAAAGGTTTTAAAGATTAACATTAAAAAAAATCTGTATTGTATTGTTACCAACAGACTCTGCTTAACATGCTAATTGCTTTAAAGCTAAAAGTCTACCTGTCAAACAATGTGTCAGCTGTTTTACTGCATTTAAATCATTTAAATTAAAGGTCCTATGTTTGACTAGCTCAGTTTAGACATACAATTGAAACTGTAATGGCTGCAACTGATGACAGAGAAACAGTGTAGAATTTCATAATATGAAACCCATTTTTTCTCTTTTTTTCTTCCAGCATTTGGTTTTTACATGTAGAAAAACAACCATTTTATCCCTCAGAAAATAAATTTTTGATAAATGCATTTGGAATAAACTAGTGAAAAGGACAAAATAGTTCAAAGGAGGAGTTTGCTTCTAGAAAAAAGTTAAACCGTTGGAGCATGTGTCTTGATAATTAGATGAATCAAAAAAAAGTTGTGCACCTACTATGTGAAATGAAGCCTTCTAGTCACTCAAAAGCTAATCATCTAAATCCTTCCCAGGAGAGAAAGGGGGAAATTATTACATAATTTAATGCAGTTATGTAACAGTGAAAATTGGAAGGCTATTTTATATTAATTATCTCTAAATGTCTTCTTCATAAATATATATGCATATACATACATATATACATATGTGCGTGTGTGTGTATACACATGCATATTTCCCATACTGATACCTATTTTTAATACTAGCTAGGGGAAGGTAGGTGGCACAGTATATAAATATCAGGCCTAGATTCAGGAAGACTCATCTTCCTGGGTTCCACTCTGTTCTTAGATACTTATTAGCTATGTTACCCTGGGTAAGTCACTTAATCACACATGCCTCAATTTCTTCATCTGTAAAATGAGCTGGAGAAAGAAGTGGCAAACCTCTTCAGTGTCTTTTCCAAGAAAACCACAAACTGGGTCACAAAGAGTTGGACATGATTGAAAATGCCTAAACAAGGTGCTAGATAACACTATATATTTTGGGGAATAAAATTTCTTCCTTTGGCAATCACAGTTTCAGTTTCATATTATCTTTTGTCATTTTATCCTTTGTCATCAATGAGACAAAGGAAATTGTAGAATAAATGGGTGACTCCTTCCTTGGCTGGTTTTCCCTTAGGGCTCCTTCTCAGTGACTGGTATTATAAAGGGCCGCTGCTTTGGTACTTCCCAGGGATATGGATTCTGCTGTGCCTTTAAAACAGATTTTGGTAAGTAAAATCTTTTTAAAAATAATTTATTTAGGTACTAATTTTCAGATTAATAAGCATTCTCTTAGTGCTGAGTAAAATAAAACCTTAATAAAAAATACTCAATTTAAACCTTTAGTTTTGTCATTCCTTTAAATAGATTATATTTATCCAGGTAAAACCTTGGAAAAACCAAGATATTATATATAGCGCATTTTAAGATATATGTTAAATTCCATATGGTAGTACTAATATTGTCCTAATTATTTATGTGCCTTCTTAATTTCCTTCTACCTTCTACACATTTGTAAATATTGCACTGTCACTTTCTTTTATTTTAGCATGACTATAAATAGTCCCTAATTCTCCTACTTTCCCCTTGACCCCCCAAAAATCACTCCTTAGCAAATAATACAGTTAAGAAAAGCAATTTTATGTCTTCAATGCTGGTGTCTAAAAATTATAAAACATTTTTTACCTACAATCCATCATCTCTCTCCCAGAGGTGGGAATCATACTTTTTCATTAATTTTCTGAATTGTGAGTGGTCACTTTGCATTCTTACATCTCTTGAAGTTTTTTTTTTAATGTTATTGCATAATGTACAATACTGATTTTCTGCATTAGTTTATAGAAATATTCCTAGCTTTCTTTAATATCTGTCTCTACCATCATTTCTTATGGCTTAATTATTGTTTCATTATCTTAATATATGGTAATTTGTTCAATCATTCCCAATTTGAAAGACATTCACAGTTGTTTCCAGCTATTTGTTGGAACAACAAATTTTGCTGTAAACACTTTTGTGTAAATGGGCTTTTTCTGTCATTTATTTCTTTCTAATATGCCTCATGGCAGTATCAATGGTATGCACAGTTTAGTAACTGTTGGAGTATGGTTCCAAATCACTTTTAAGAATACCTAGATTTTTTCACAGCTCCACCACCGGTACATTGGTGTGCCTATTTTTGCACAAGACCTTCAATATTTGCCATTTTCTTTTCTTTTCTTTTCTTTTTTTGTTATCTTTGCTAGTTTGATGATTATAAGGCAGAGACTCAGAGTTGTTTAAATTTGTATTTCTATTGTTGTTAGTGATTTGGAACATAATTTTCTTGTAGTAGTTAACAGTTTTGATTTCTTCCTATGGGAATAGATCCTTTGTCCGTTCATTTATTAGTGAATGGTTGTCTAGTTTTTATACATATCAATTCCTTATATATTTTCAATGTAAGCTCTTTATCAGATAAATTTAATTTAAGAACCTTTTGCAGTTAAATGTTTCCATTTTTATCTTCATTTCATTGCTTTAAAAAGAATGGCATTCTTTATCCCCACTCCTTGAAACCTCTCTGATTACAAAGAAAAATAATTGAGCAAAACTAACAATACAGTGACCTCATCTGAAAGTGCTTACAACTTTTTACATCTTTAGCATAGTCCCATTGGCATTTCTATTTTAAAGCTTTTAAAATGAACAAAACCCTATGTTCTCCCTTGTATTCCTATCATATTATTAAGAAAGATAAAAGAAAAACAAATTCCCTTTAACAATAAATTCCTTTGTTGTCTACATACATACATGAATGCATGCATTCATGCATGCATTCTATATGTAACTGCTATTTTCATTCGTGCTCAGTCTGTTGGACTTTCGGATGATCATTGCAATTTTCTGGGTTAGGGGCAGTACTATGAGCAATGAACAGCTATTTCAAGAAGGCAAATTTGAATTTGGTGTCAGTAAGAAACTCCTTACAATCCAAGCCACAGACAAGTGGCACCAGCTGCTCTAGGAAGAGGCAGGTTCTCACTCAAAGGACATCTTAAGGCAGAGGCTAGAAGAACCTCTCAGGTTGCATTGTAAAGGGGATTCTTATTCACACACAGTCTCCATTGTCTGTGAGGTGTCTATTGGCTGTGTGAATTTGTGATTCTGAGTTGTGTTTTTTGTTTTTAATTAATCAACAAGCATTAATTCCCATCTCCCACTTTCATCACTCCCTTCCCCAAGGAAAAACAAATTTCTTGTAACAAATAAGCAAAGTTAAGCAAAACAAATTCCCACATTGGTCAGGTCCCCAAATGTGTCACAATCTGCCTATTTACTTCCTTGTGTGTACTTTTGAAGTTAGCTAGCATTGATCAGTGTTGCATAACTGATTAAAATATGGATGGTTTAAAGAATCTGGGATTTCATTGCTATGGTACTCCCTGTACTGATTCATCACACAGTAGCCCCTCCACACTGATCCTATGTAATTCTTACAATTTTATAAAATAAGAAATAAAATTAATGATATGCCAACTCATCACACCTTAATTTCTGTATCAATTCCCTGTGAAGTAGGCAAACAATTCTTTCCTCTGCTTTTTACATATTACCGTTCAAGGCTCTATGAAAACCCCACTTTCAACATGAGGTTTTTGCCGGTTGCCCAGCTACTAATTTTATCTTCCTCTATGAGAGCAATCCTGCCCTAGATATTTACTAGCTATGACACCCTGGGCAAATATTTAACCTCTCTGAGCCTATTTCCTCATCTGTACAATGGGGATAACTTTAACACCTATTTCCTGTGGTTCTTATGTGGATCAAATGAGCTAACTTATGTGAACTTAAAGCAACATATAAATGTTAATTATGGTTGTTTTTCATCCTATTTCTCATTTTTTTCATATTCATCATTCCATAAGATAGAGTGACCAACATTTTTTTTCTTTATTGGCATTTTAAAAACATTTATTTTCTGGAAAACAATTCTATGAATGGTTCAGCCATTTGTGTACCACATTGTGCTAATACAATACAATATAATATGGCACAATGCAAGACATGAAATGCTATGCGATACTTTACAACACAACAGAACATTATACAGCTGGATACAATACAGTATGCTACACATTGATTTTTCCTTCCAAATCTAACCCTTTCATACTACCTTCCTTGTGGATGGTGAGGATCCCCTATCCTTCCATTACATAGGCTCACAGCTTCACTCTCACTCAATCCCTATTTGTAATGAGTTCTCAAGTTCTGTTGACTCTGTTTTGAGAAGATCTTCTCCACCATCTTCTTACTCCTCACCACCGTTGTCCAAGCTCTCATCATTTCTCACCTAGCTTGTTGCACTAGCTTTTCCAATTGCTCTCCCTGCTTCAAGTCTCTACACTCAGATACTGAAGTTTTTTCTTGAATTGTAGGTCTTGCCATATCACTCCCTTACTCAATAAACTTCAGTGTCTCTTCATTGAAGGGAGCTAGTTGATGTAGAGATAGAGCATTGTGGCTGAAGTCAACAAGGCCTGAGTTCAAATATGACCTCAGACACTTACTAACTATGTGATCTTGGGCAAGTCACTTAACTTCTGTGTGTCTCATTTTCCTCATATAAAAAATGGGAATAAGTTATTTGCATATAGCACATAGCAAGCACTTACTAAGTGCTTTGTTATTGATTTGATTGGACCACAGTATGCACAAAGAGGAGTAATGTTGGTAGACTCCAAAAATAGATTCAATTCTGGTTGTAAAGGGTTTAAAAATTTTAAAACAAATTTTAATGAATAATTTTAAATGTATAATTTAAATAAATTTATAACTTTTTTACATTACCACAATTTTCCCTCTCATCCCTCAAAGAGCCATCTGATATAAGAAATAATAGTAGTAAAAAAAAAGGAAAAAAAAAGAAGAAAATATTACCATAAATGATCAATATAATGAAAATGTCTGAAAATATGTGCCATGTGCAAAATTTCTAGACGTTCTCCCTCTGTCAAGTGTTCAGATGGTATCTACCTAGTTTTTTTTTAGATTTAAACAGGATTCATTTTAATTAATAACAGTTATTTACATATGTAATACCATTAATTGTACCTTCCATTAAAAAAATTAAAAAACACAAACAAGCATTGCAGTAGATATATTTGACCTTGTCATGTATTATTCTGCTCTCCATAGACTGTCCTACCTTACTACTGTGAAGTGTGAGGTATATTTCATTATCTATTTTCTGGGACTGAGAATATTCATGAAAATTACTCAGTTTAGCTTCCTGCTAGTGATATTTTCATTTATATTACTTGTGTCATCTTTCATGCTCTTCTTACTTCATTCCACATACATTCAAAGATGCCTTCCCACAATAAACAATATTTAGAAAGAAACTCCTGTATGCAAAGCAACATAGAAACCATGGAAGAAATACAAAGTTCTGATACATTGCCTAGAGACTCAAACAGGAGAAGAAATAAAAATGACTTTATTATATAATGATAATGGATGAATGCATTCTAGACATGCAAAAAAAAAAAAAAGCACCATGTCAGGTCAGAAGGGGGAAAGTACTGGGAAATCTAGGAAAGACTTCCTGGAAAAGTAGCACTTGACAGACTTTAAAAGGTAGATAGCTGAAGATATTTTAGATATAGAGAGCAGCCTGAGGAAATGTATGTGGGCATAGAGAGTACATAACATGTTTTAGGGGCAGAGAATTGTCTGACCCAGTTGAAAGATAAGAGGCCCTGAAGCAAGGCAATGAGACAACACTAAAGACATGAATTGGTTCCATTCCAAACCTTATTTTAAAATAACCTAATAAAGTTCCTTATGAGACAGACATTTTATAGGCCAATAAATCTCTGTCTCTAATAATTGTTACCTAACATAGTCTGAATGTCAGTGAGTCAATTTGAAAATCCATTTATTTGTGATATTATTTGACTTTAGCATCAAATGAAAAATTATGAAGTGTATAAAAGAGAAAGAGAAGTGTATCATTGCTCTTGGACCAGTTAGCCATTCTGGCCAATAGAAATATTAAGCTGAGTCTACACAGATAAATTAAATTGGAGATTTGTGAGATAGCAGACACCAGAGATTTACGCTTGAGAAAGAATTTGTTTTTATGAATGTGCCTTTGTACAGGGAGATGTCATTGGTACTGAATCATTCAATAATTATTATTTACAAACACTAATGGCTATTTGGCCTTCCATTTGATTTTGCCCCTCTAGCAAAAGGTAAATCTATTGTAAAATAGGACTCTGAAATGAGTTTTTATTTTAATTTCAAGTCCGAATTCAGTCAATGAAAGCAAATTTTCCGGTCAGGTAGTCAGCAGGAATTTATTAAGTGCTTATTATGTAGTAGGCATTATTGATGTTAATGAAAAATCACTGGTGGGACATAGCTACCCCTCTGACCCTGCATTTTCTTTAATTTGATTTATGTCAACTTTCTCTAAAAGAAGGTTTTTGACCATGAATCAACAACATTCAGAGGCTATTTTGCTATGGTGGCTAGAGTGCTAGGTATGTGTTTTCAGGCAAGACACAAGACCCATAGTACCTGCCTTTGCTGGTTCCTTTCTACTTTTAAATCCAGACTCAGGGATGTTTCCAAATGTTCCAGGATATGCACTCTAGAAGACAAAGTACAGTAGACTCCCTTGTCCACTTTCTTAGCTGATGAACTTGCCTTTAAATATATCCAAAATTTTGAGCCTTTTCAACAAGAACTTCTTTTTCCCCTCTTTTTTTTCTCATTTCACAGCATTCAGACATCTTCTTCAACTAACTTCTTCTTCATTCTAGTTTCAGATGAATGAATAGGTTGCCTTTCTTTTCAAGGCATGCCACTCTACACATTATATTGATCCTTCCTTCTCTCTTACCTTCCTTCCTTCCTTTCTTCCTTCCTTCCTTTCCTTCCTTCTCTCTCTCTCTCTCTCTCTCTCTCTCTCTCTCTCTCTCTCTCTCTCTCTCTCTCACACACACACACACACACACACACGTATGCACACACACTCACACAGGAATGAATACATACTCACACATCTTCAGTTCTATGTACCTACTGACTTCTCTACCTCCAAACATGTCTATATCTCCCTTATCCTTAAAAAAAAAGCTCAGTAAGACCATCTTCACTAAGCATTTTCCTATATCTATATTCCTTTTTATGACTTAACTTCTTGAGAAAGCCATCTATAATAAGTGCCCCCACTTCCTTTCTAATTCTCCTCTAAACCTGCTGCAATTTGGAATATGAGTTCATCATTCAAGTGAAACTGCCCTCTCTGAAGTTACTAATAATCATTTAATTTCTAAATCTAATAGCCTTTTTTTTCTGTCTAGTTCTTCCTTGACCTCTCTGCAGCACTGGACACTTGTAATTACCTTCTCTTTCTGGATATGCTCTTGTCTCTCAGCTTTTGTAAAATTATTCTCCTTTCATTGTTTTGCTACCTGTCTGACCTCTCCTGTCCAGTCTTTTTTGCTGATTCTTTATCAACACAAAATATATGAACTGTGAGTGCCCTTCAAGTTTCTGTAGTGGACCTGTTCTTTTTATTCTATATCACGACTCTTGGTGATCTTATTAGCTCATTATGTTCATAATTTCTATGCATGTGATTCACATATCTAAATATATTTGTCCAGCCCTAGTCTTCTTTTGAACTTTAATCACACATCTCCAACTGCCTCTTGGGTATCTCAAACTTGATGTCCTCATCTCAAATCAACAGGTACCCAACAAGATTCATTGTCTTCCTCCTCAAATCTGCCCCCATTTCAACTTTCCCTATCATTATGAGGATTACTCAGGTCACCAGGTCCTGAGTATCCCCCTTGGATCCTCAATCTCACTTACCTTACATTTTCAATCCATTGACAAATTAGTTTCTTCCTTCACAATATCCTTAATATGCAGCTCCTTTTCTCTACTTAACCAGCAACAGCTGCAGCTACTCCTTTTTCACATCTTTCCAGGATCATTAAAATAGAGAAATAATTGTCCTTGCATCTAATTTTTCTGCACTTTGATCAAACAAGTTCAATCACTTCATTCAAGCAGATGACAATCCACTCAGCTGCCAAGGTGATTTTTCTAAAGCACTGTGGTGATCATGTTACTCCTTCCCTTCTAATTTTGCGGCAGTAACTCCCCATTGCCTCCAGGTAAAACGTAATCTCCTTAGTTTGAGATTTAGAGCTCTTCATAACCCGGCCCTTTCCTATCTTCTCAGTTTTCTTACACCTTATTCCCACCCTCACAATCTGTTTCCGCCACACTGGTGTAGTTGCCATTACTTGAATATAACACTCTATTTCTCATCTTTCTGTTTTTCTTTTTTTCCACTGGATGTCCCTAGTCCTGGAATGCTCTGCCCCTTCATGTCAATTTTTATTTGTTTGTTTGTTTGTTTTAGGCAATTGGGGTTAAGTGACTTGCCCAGGGTCACACAGCTAGTAAGTGTCAAGTATTTGGTCTGAGGCTGGATTTGAACTCAGGTCCTCCTGACTTCAGGGTTGGTGCTCTAACAACTGTGCCACCTAGCTGCCCCTACCCTCATGTCAATTACTTAGATTCTTTGTCTTCCTTCAGAACTCAGCTAAAATGCCATCTTCTGTAGTAACCTTCTCTCCCAATCCTTAATACTCCTTTCCCCTTTTAGATTACCTTTGTCTCTGTACAGAACGTACATGTATCTAGTTATACACTTATTATGTCCCTATTAGATTATAACCTGCTTGAGGGCAGGGACTGTGCCTCATTTTTTAATCCACTTTGCTTAACACAGAGCCTGGAAGAGTAAGTATTTAAAAATACTTATTGATTGACTGACTGACTGATAGAACTCCACCCCCAAATACTCACACATAGACACATTTACCAAACCGTCCTCAAGTTTCAAGGTACAATGTAAATCAGCACACACTCAAAATCAATGCCCAAAACCTCCTACATATATGTTTCTTTTCATGATCAGAAGATTAACACAAAAGAAATTTAGTTAAATGGCATAGCAAGATAAATCACAAAAAAAGATTTCCTTCATATACATAATGACACGTTACAAATGTTGCCATAGAACCAGTGGGAAAGAGCAGAGAATCTGAATCATGTGTGATCAGGAAAAATATAAAGAGGACATGCTCACTGTGTGTTCATTAATGTGTCTAGGAAATATGGATGTATGACCAAGACCTAGGCATGGCCAAAGAAATTCTCATCTCTAATACACTGCAGAAATGTTCATGCTTTCTGGTGATATTACCACACTTGTCTCCATTGCTTTCTGCTGAGGTTTGCTAGTTTCTACTGTACACCATGCCATCTTTGCTGAACATGGTATCTCAGTCGTTCACAAAATGTTTCCACTAGTCTCACGGTTGCTAAATTGCTCTCTGCTACCATCTGCTGGTCTTCAGCCTCTTCAGGGCCATCTGTTATTCCCTACCACCCTGTGTTGGGGGTATAATATCCAGTAAGTCCTGGGGTATGCTGGAGCTCATGAGCCCATTGACAACTTTTTAGTGTATTTATACCAAAGGATCAGAAAACTACAAATCAAAGCTTGAGGTATTCTTTTGTTTATTATCTGAGCTTAAGAAAGTTGGACGCTTGATGGTGCAGTATATAGGGTGAAGGGCCTAGAGTCAGGATGACTCATCTTCCTGAGTTCAAATATGTCCTCAGACACTTACCAGGTGACCCTGGGCAAGTTACTTAACCCTGTTTGCCTTAGTTCCTCATCTGCAAAATGAGCTGGAGAAGAAAATGGCAAACCACTCCAGTATCTTTTCCAAGAAAATCCTAAATGGGCCCCTGAAGAGTTAGATGCAACTGAGCAACAACAAAGAGAAAGTGTTGGAGAAATGTTGATAATGCAGATTGACCATAAAAACGTGTGTCTTTTATACATCTACCTTCACCAGCTAGCTACTAAATATTTATGAGCATACTGCTCAGTATGCCTCTCCCTGATAAGGGAAAACTAAATAAACTTCTTTTATTCTGTGAGTTACCACATTTAGTCAGGCAGCCAGCAATAGTCAGTAGAATATCAATATCCCATACAAAGATTAAATCTATTCTTTAGATTGCTTTGCTTCTGATGCCATCTTTAGGAACCTGGCTTTGGTCAATTCTCTAATTTAGGTTTTGACAACCCCTATTAACATGTTAAAACTGATCATCAGTCTCTAACTCCAAAATCCATCCTAAGAAATTCACTAGAGAGAATGCCACATAAGTTATGTGAAGACAAGGTTAAGCTCCATTCAACTCTCATAAAACACCCAGATTGATGTATAAATAGCCCCATGGGAAAGGAAAAAAAAAAGATAGTTGAAGCCCCAAGAGCTGTACCTTTTCCTTTATTTATCATTCATACCTTCCAGCAACAATTACTACCCTTGAACATTATGATCAACAGAAAAGTACAGGCCTAGCTCTACATTGCAATCCAATATTTATGTGGAGTATTATCTTTCCTTTTTCTTTCCTCCAAGGATCTGCTCATACCCTCTTCTAACATATCAATTCTCCTCTTCCAATTTTCCATAAACATCTACAGATATTAATTTTCATTTTGAGGTATATATCGAGTATTTATTTATCTTCATGTATATTGTTCGTTCTTAGAAAAGTCCTTGAGGGCAGGAACTGTTTTATTTTAGTCTTTCTATGTTTAGTATCTGGCACGGTCCCTGAAATAGAGGCCCTAAACAATTCCTTATTGAATTGGATTGCCATTGCTAGCAATGTTTTCTAACGGCATGAAGGAAGAAGAAAAAGTGGAAGATACATATTAGGGGTGTTAATTTACCAAAGATATGAAAGGTAAGCAGAAATCAATAACACCCCCAAAGGCTCTAATTCAAATTTATTTGATTTATTAGCAGAAATTTGATAGGATTACAAAAAAAAACCTTCCCTTTTAAATAGCGAAAATCTGTTCAATGTAGAATGAAGATTTTTATGGCTCAACATGGAAGGTTTTGCCTGTGAAAAATGAATTCCTTTTAAAAGCAATGCTAGAAAGGCAAAAGAATGAAGATGGGCATCAAATTGTTATCAGTGATGAGACATTTGCATAAGTCATCTGATTCAGTCCTGTTATTATCTCTAAGTCATTATTTCCTGCCTGCCAGTAATAATTGCATTTGGTTGGGTAATCACATACAAGACCATGTTTCAGATGAAAATGTTTCATTTTGCATAATGAAGTAATGGAGAAAAAAATTCACTTTAATTCAATGAAAAATGCTTAGAAAATCATAATAACTTTGTTTTTATAAGGTCAGTCTTTGTAAAAAATAGATGCTAAGTTGTAGATTTGATTTAGTATTCTTTTGCCATTAGGCATGACAGATTTGGTACCATACAGTGAATTGTTTGCTTCTTCTATAAACATGTTAAGTTTTTTGTTACTGAAATGTACAGGGCTTATGCACACTGAACTTTCAATATGAAACTGCAGTAATGAGACATTGAAAACATTTCTTTTTATGAGCACTCTCCAAGATTCCTCCAGCTGGGGAAAGAGCCGAGCTTGCTTGAGTTTCATTTAGGTAGCTATGATGCTAGCATCTACTCTATAAAAAGAGGAATGGGTCTTAACTTTCTGAATACAAGTGTATAGCTAAATACTGTAAGTCTGCAAGAGGAATGTCAGAAATAATCACATTGGGGATTTAAAATCCATTTTTATGCTGGCAGTGAAACTTCCTTAGAATGAGCCAAGACTTTGAAGTTTTCCTTTTCTTTGATTCCCATAGTTTGTATTTATTTAAACAGTTGTGGGGAAATCAAATTTGGGTTTTCTAGTGCCTTAAATTCACATACAAGAGCAACTCTATATTAATTTTTCATTGAGCCAAAACAAGATCTCTTATAACTCTGTAGTTATCTGCAGTGCATGAACATGCCTGCCTATGTTGAAAAGCAAACATTTACAGATGCTTTACTCTGTCCATTCGGTCAGTTAGGCTTTTAAATGCCTACTATGTTCCAGGGACTATATTAAACATAGCTATACAATGAAAGGCAAAACACAGTCCCTACTCTCCATGAACTTACAGCCTAATGAAGGAGACAATAGGTAAACAAGTAAATACAAACAAGCTAAATGTAGGGTAAATGAAAAATAATAAACTAAGGGAAATTCCAGAAGAAAGAGAAAGTAAAAGAGAGGTAAAAAAATGTTTATTAGGTCCCTTTAAGATGTAAGTATTATGTGAGAGATTGTTTTAGGACAAGGATTCTTTGTCCCAAAAGTTTGAGCCAATCAGTTCCTTTCGGAATCAGCCCCAGTTACTGGAACACATTCCTCAAGAGGTGGAGGTGGAGGGGGGCGTGGTAGAGGGGTGGTAGCTCGATTCTAATCTATTCCCCTCTGGACATTCCTAGACTCTGAGAGTTAATAAGGAGCCATTTGTCCTCTTAACAGGTACCAGTAATATGGATACTTCTTACAGGAAGATGCTCATTTAAACTGGAGGTTCACTGCCCAGTGAGCTCCTCAGATCAAATGGACTGTATCTTCCCTACTTTTTTTGTTATTGATTAAGGAATTTAAACCAAATATTAAATGTGCTAGGGAATTTCTGTTTAAAGGAATCCTTTTGTATAGTAAATAAACTTTAAGTAATGCAAATAATCACACACTGAAGTTTGTCACTATTTTCACTAGATGTTTGAGGCATATCTGAATGTAAATTATATAAATTATATATATATATGAACATGTATATATATGTGTATATGCACATATACACATTTATATGTGTCATACACACATATACACAAGCATGTATATGTATGCGTCACACACATATACATATGCACGTACATGCATGTGTCGTACACACATATACATATGTATGTACACGTACATATATGCACATTTATGGGTCCATATAATATACACATATATGTATATGTATACATGCACACATAGACAAAATATGCACTTATATGTACACACAGAAACATCTATACATACATATGTGTATACATATATGTATAGATGCACATGCACATACATACATACATACATACATACATACATACATACATACATACATACATACATGCACATAATCTCATTTTTACCTGAGCCTGAACTGGTTTTCTTAGGGATTATCTTTGTGAACTTACTTACTGTGTATGTATAGGAAGATGCAAATCTTGATTGGGTGAGAGAGTTCTGAGCTGAGGATTCTGAATATCTAAAAAGGGGCTGAAATCTTTGGAAGAGGAGTTTGAGAAAGATAAGAATGGATATTTGAATAGAAGAATGGAAAATTTCCTGCAGCTGCAGGCATATATAGAGAATAACATCTGAATCCTGTCCCTTGATTCACAAAGCCTCCAACCTTAGAGAATGTTGTTAAGTTCCCTTCTCTCTCTCCTTGGGAGAACTGAAATCTTATCTCACTCTCAGCAATAGAACTCATTTACCCTTGTGTATTGATTTGTCTACTTGAATCTATATAACTTCCCAGAAATGTTAATTGCTCACCTTGATAAAGAATTCTTCTATTTTTGTTGTTATTGTTGATGATGATGATGATGGTGTGTGTGTGTGTGTGTGTGTGTGTGTGTGTGTGTGTGTGTGTATGTGTGAGCATGTGCAGAGCTTGGTGTGAGTGAGCTAAATGGTGATAACAAGCTGACTTCACTCACCTTAAATGTGAACACAGAAAGCACATTTTATTCCAAATTTGCAATCTTACCCAAGTTATAGAAATTTGGTTTGTGATAGAGAGGTATAATTCCAGCTTGCTGCTCATCTTGGAATATAGGAGAGTTAAAAGAGAGACAACCTAGATGTGATCATCATTCTGTTAAGTTATCTGGTGTGCATATATCATTCTTCTTGTTTTCCCCAAGGCCAAAAATTCAGTCTCCTTTCGAGAAAATGTCGGGCCAGATCCCAGGTCAGACATCTATCCTTGCCACATTCTTACCAACCATTTTTTTATATTACACAGCTCAACTAAATATGCTTTATGAATAATTGCAAAAGAATTTTTAAGAGGCTTTCCAAGTAATAGAAGTGTAATGGTTAAGCTTCTATTTTCCCCAATCTGCCTGAGAAGTCATTGATGGTTTATTGCACTATATATACAACATCACAGGAAATTTGTTGTTCAGTAGTTTCAGTCTTGTCCAACTCTTCATGGCCCCATTTGGGGATTTCTTGGCAAAGATGCTGGAGTGATTTACCACTTCCTTCTCCAGCTCATTTTTTACAGATGAGGAACTGAGGCAAACAGGGTTAAGTGACTTTTCCAGCATCACACAGGCAGTATCTGAGGTTCGATTTGAACCCAGGAAGATGAGATTTCCTGACTCCAGGCCTAGTGCTCTCTCTACTGCACCAGCTAGCTGCCTCATCACAGGAAATACCAAGATAAATAAGACACAGTTCCTTCTGTCAATTAAATTACAATCTAGTAGGGGAATAGATAGTTCAATAGAAGGGAGAGATTGCAACAAGTTGGAAGTATTAGAGAAAACTATATATTCAGAACTCTGTGTATAACTATCGGTGGATAACTAGTTTACAGTTGTATTTAGGGAAGGGAATAAACATTTATATATCACCTTCTATGTACCAGCCACTGTGCTAAGTACCTTTTAAAATATTATCTTAATTATTATACCTACCCTGCAAGTTAGGTGCTATTATTATCTCTATTGTAGAGTTGAGACAACTAAGGTAGACAGAGGATAAGTGACTTGCCCAGGGTCACACAACTAGTAAGTATTTGAACTCAGGTCTTCCTGACCCAAGCTCAGTACTTTATCCACTGCACCACTAGTTGCCTCTAGTAGCACAATCCTCAGCTCAGAACTTTCTCCCCAATCAGGAGTCGCATTTTATTGTATTTAGTTTGGACAAAAGTCCAACTGTTCCTTTTCATTATTTGAGGATTATAAAATCACACACATAAGTATCCCATTCATAAAGACAGCTAGGTGGTTCAGTGGATAGAGTACCAGGACTGGAGACAGGAAGACTCATCTTCCTGGGTTCCAATCTGGCCTCAGACCCTTAGCTGTGTGACCTTGGGGAAGTCACTTCACCCTATTTGCCTCAGCTTCCTCATCTGCAAAATGAGCTGGAGAAGGAAATGGCGAACCACTCATTTATTTTTGCTAAGAAAACCCCAGATTGGGTCACGAATTTTTCATAACTGAAAAATAACTGAACAACAAAATCCATTCATAAATTCTACAGTTAACGAGTATTTATTGAGCCACTGGCTATAAGAGAAGCCATAACAGAGATACTTTAAGAGTTGAAAGAGTGGTCCTTATCCTTAAAGAACACATAGTTGAATAGAGAATACATGTACAAAAAGAACCTTGCTATAAGGTATATGGGGAGAAAAGAGAGAGGGACACACTTGAGACTGGTTCTGGCTGGGGTAATTTGCAGAGACATCTAAGAGAGTGCATTTGAGCTAACAAACTGATGAGTAGAGACTAGGTGTATGCATATGTAGGATGAAAGCTATTCTAAGTGGAAAACACTAGTTTTAGCAAAGGCACAATTTGGGGAAAATGCATTACTTTTGTCTGATCTTGCAGGGCCTACATCTCTCTACTACCTCTTACCTGCTCCTCACTGTGACACTGAGCATGTCCCCATCATGCCCCTTTCCAGATCCCCTTTATTTTGGGTTTTCTTTCATTGATATGTAACATATAACCTCCCAAGGCAGGGCTTAGCTTGCCTGCTTATATTTGTGTGACCCAGTTACTGGCACCCTTTGTTATTATTGTTGGGTCATTTTTCAATCATAGCCACCTCTCTGTGACTCCATTTGGGGTTTTCTTGGCAAAGACACTGGAGTAATTTGTCATTTCCTCATTTTACAGATGAGGAACTGAGGGAAACAAGGGTTAAGTGACTTGCCTAAGGTCACATAGCTAGTAAATGTCTGAAGCCAGATTTGAATTCACAGTGATGAGCATGGAAAACTCTAGTCTCAGCATTCTATCCACTGTACCATCTAGTTTCCCCTAATAAATGATCATAAAATTTTCTTTCTATGTATTTATCTATCTCTATATCCAGACACCTAAAGTGAGGTAGCTGGGGCAAGAGGTGAGGAGAGGGAAGGATATCTTTGAAAGGGTTAATGTAAAAAAAATCTATAGAATAGGGTATATGGAGGCTAGATGGGTGAGAGGGCCTTAAATGGTAGGCAGATGAGATATATATATATATTTTTTTTATCTAATTTCATCTTCTACTATGAATCTTTGCATTCAGTTGGCAATAGGGAGTTATAGAAGATTTTTTGAGCAAACAGAGGGGTTATGTAACCAAGTTAGGAATATTCATGTGTGTAATAAATTGGAAGCCGGATTAAAGAATGAGAAAATGGAAGAAAATTAGTCAATTTGGGTTCTGAATTTGGGGCAGCATCAAGACAGCTAAGGAGATGTTTAGCAAAGGGTTTGAAATATGGGTCTGGAGTTCAGGAGTGAGGCCTGTGTTAAGAATAAAGATTTGAAAATCATCCACAATGAGATGGTAGTTGAACCTGTGGGAGTCAGTAAAATCACAAAAGAAAGAATATACAGTAGGAAGTGACATGAAGGGCAGGAAAGGGGAGGGAAGAAAAGAAAAAGGAAAGAAATGAAGGAAAGTGAAATGTAATTGAGAGAAACTTAAGGAAAATTCATATTAAAGTATGAGAAGGGGAATATGAGTCAGTAAATTTCATATGCTAAGTAAATACAATAGAGGTAATAGGACATTTAAATTCATAGAGACCAATTTGGTAAGAGAAAGTCTAAAATCTGAGGTGTTTCATGTAGCAACTGGTAGAATGGATATAGAGCTGGGCCTGGGGTCAGGAAGATCTGAGTTCAAATCAAGCATAAGAAACTTACTCGCTGAGTAATACTGGACAAGTCGCTTCACTTCAGTTTCCTCAGCTGTGAAATGGGGATAATAATAGCAGATGATAATTGCACCTACCTCACAAGACTGCTGTGAGAATAAAGTGAAATAATATTTGTAAAAATATTAACACAATGGAAAACACATAATAGACACTGTAGAAATATTTATTCCTTTCTCTTCCAGCCATGTTGAATATAGTAGAGAGGTTAAGGGTGACAAGGGCTGAGGAAAAAAAAAATAAAGGCAAAATAGCAATTAGAAGGGCATTGATGGTCTTTGGACTTGAATATCAATAGAGGAGGTATGGGAATATGGAAGTCAGAGTACAAAGGGTTCTTGAATGAATCTTCTGTGGAAGTCTTAGGAAATGAGTGTATACCATCCTTTCTAGAAGTATGGGCCCATAGGAGAAAAAAGAGAAGTGAGGCCTTCTAGCAGGGCCTAGAAGGGTACTCTATGATAGAAGATACCTGAGCATGTTTGTAGGCACAGGGGAAGGGGCTAGCAGAGAGGGAGAGGTAATAGGTGTAAAAGAGAGGAATAATTGAAAAATCAAAGATCTGGAGGAGGAAGGGACTAA
The DNA here is from genome assembly GCF_003287225.1 of Phascolarctos cinereus. Classification (NCBI taxonomy): domain Eukaryota; kingdom Metazoa; phylum Chordata; class Mammalia; order Diprotodontia; family Phascolarctidae; genus Phascolarctos; species Phascolarctos cinereus. The sequence continues at coordinate 48,687,774 of NW_027555847.1, read as the reverse complement.
CTTAATAATTTTAAAAAAGAGTTATTGCTGAATATTGAAATTTTAAATAACTTTTTCCTCAAAATTTTTCAGTAACCATTTTGATGAAGTAATGCATTATTATGTCAGTTTGGTCATAAGACTATCATAATATCCCTGGCTTAAATAAAACAAATTAAAACAGAGTGACTGCCCAGAATATAAACAGGTTATGTAACTGATGGGCAATGTCTCATGGTGGACAGAGGGTCAACCTTGAAGTCAGGAAGACCTGGATTCAAGTCTTGTTTCTGATACATAGTGACCATGTGACCATGGGCAATTCATTTAACACCTTGGTGCACCCAGGTCAGCTCTCTAAGACCATAAATTACCTGTGAATGGCCAGTATTCATTGATGTAAGGAGTTTCTATGAAGTCAAGTATCGTGGAAAGAGAAGAGCATTTGAAATCAGAAGAAACAAGTGCAAATCCTTTCTGTGCCATGTGCTATCTCTGTGACCTTGAGGAAGTCAATGTACCTATTGCCGCACCTAACCAAGTGCTTAACCATGTAAGCTCTAAAGTCTCTTTTGAGGTCTAAACACATGACCTTCCATTGTTTTATGATCCCACATTATTGAAATCATTTTGTTGCTGCTGTTCAGTCGTCCCAGTCGTGTCTGACTCTTTGTGACCCTATTTGTTTTGTTTTGTTTTTGTTTTTGTCTTTGTTTTGGGTGAGCTACTGAAGTGGTTTGCCGTTATACTGATGAGGAAATGGAGGTAAACAGGGTTAAGTGAATTGTCCCAGGTCACACAGCTAAAAAGTGTCTGAAGCCAGATTTGAACTCAGGGGGATGAATCTTTCTGACTCCGGGACTGGTTCTCTATCCATTGTGCCACTTAGGGACCTTATACTGAAATCACGGATTCAAAACAAAAACAAAACAACAACAAAAGGAGCTTATGATTAGTTTATTGGGGGAGGGAGGGGATAGGGGAAGGAAGTTTTATCTTCCAACTTGGTTCCAACTTCTTTTAATACTAAACTCAACTTCTACCTTCAGGTTGACCTTTCCTGGTCCTCTCAGTTGCAAGGTCATCTCCATATCCCCAAACCACATTGTTACTTCTTTGTGTTTTGTGTATGACTATACACGGGCATGATATACATCTCATAAAAATTGTAAGATCCTGGGGGAAGGGATGATTTGCTTTGTCTTTGTACCTTGTACCACAGTACCTAGCAACATGCCTGACCCCATAATAAGTGCCTAGTAAATGATTTTGTATTATTTTCATAATAGTCAGTCAGTCAACAAGCATTGTTTACGTACTATATGCCAGTCATTTTGCTTTGAAGATGCAAAGAAAGGCAAAAAGAGTCCCTGACCTCAGCTCCTCATTCTCTCACCTTGCATATTTGGTTTCTACTGCTTTGTTTCTTCCTTCATAACAACTTTTTATATGCCCTACATGAGAAAGAAGACCTTTCTTCTGCCACTACAAGCACTCTGCTTCAGGCCCTCATCGCCTCAGGCCTGGACAGTTGACAAGGCCTGATGGTTGGTCTGCCTGACTTAAGGCTCTCTCCATTTCTCAAGTCTCTCCCCATTTAAGTCCATCCTGCTCTCAGCTGTCAAAATATTCTTCCTAAAGTGTAGGTCCAACCATATCATCCCATGTTTCAATAAATTCCCAAAGCTCCTTATCACTCCTGGAATCAATCCATAAACCTTTGTTTATTAAATGCCTACTCTGTAATCCTCTGGCTTAAAGCCCTTCATACCCTGCCCCCCTTTTACTCTTCCATTATTTTTTTTCACTTATTCCCTTGCATGTGTTCTTTAATCCATTGACACTGGCCTATTTTTTGCTCCCAAAACAATATACTTCATCTCTGAATTCTGGTCATTTTCTGTCATTGTAACCCATGCCTGGAATTCTTCTCAACTCTACCTCCCAGCGTCTTTGGTTTCCTTCAAGTCTCAACTGTACTTCTGCCTGCTGTAAGAAGCTTCTAGTCCTCTTTAAACGTAGTGCCTTCCATCTGTGATTATCTACCAATTACTCTGTTGCACATATCTTGTTTTACATAGTTTTTAAATAGCTTCAATAGTTTTCCAGATTTTTTTTTGCATATTGTTTTCCCCATTAGATTGTGAGCTTCTTGAGAGAAGAGACTTATTTTTTTTCCTCTCTTTTTTTATTCACACCCCTTAGCATACTGCCTGGCACATAGCAGTTCTTTAAAAAGCTCTAGTTAATTAATATTCCTCAAGTAGTTCAAATTATAATGAGACAGTATATAAAATATAGGCACATACAAGATACATGCAGATTAGATAGAAAGTGATCTCAAAGGAGAAGGCATTAGCTGTTGGGTAGCCATGAAAGGGAGTTGTTGAGATGAGTGTTCTGGGAAGGCAGAGACTCAGAGGGATGGGTGAGGAGGGAGAGCATGCCAGGGATGGACAACAGCTCTTACAAAGGCATGGCCAGCGTAACTGAGCGTGGAGTGTATGAAGAAAGCTAGTAAAATGTAAGAATGTCCACTTTAAAGGTAGGAAGGTTGTGAAGAGCTTTAAATGGCAACTGAGCCCAAGGGGCAACACAGAACTAGTGAAGTTTGTTAAGAACAAAAGTAGACTTATGCTTTGGGAAAATCACTTTGACAGCTGAGTGGAAATGTATTTGAGAGGGGAGAGATGAGGCAAAGAGAGCAGTTAGAAGAATATTACAATTCAAATGAGAACAGATGTAGGATTAAAGCAGGGTGGTGGTTGCATGAGTGGAGAGAAGAGATATATACAAGAGATCAAGAGATGTGGTAATAGAAGCAAAATTTGTCATTTATTGAATGTGGAGAGAGAGAGAGAGAGAGAGAGAGAGAGAGAGAGAGAGAGAGAGAGAGAGAGAGAGAAATTGGTTTCAAGCACATTGACAGTGTGAGCCTGGGTACCTAGGATAATGGTGGATTGTACTCCTAGCCAGTAATTGGAATATTGAAGTGAGGGAAGGATTTGTGGGTGGGGAGTTATAATGAATTGATATTGAACTTGATATGCCTGTGAGACATCCATGTGCAGATTTCTAAAAGTCATTTTTGTGATGTGAGACTGAAGCTTAGGAGAGGAGAATTAGATATATGGACATAGAAAAAATAGCATATATTTGACAATTAATCCCACAGCAGCTGATGAGATCACAAAGTGAGATAGTTTCAAGTGAAAAGAGAACAGTGTGGTGGAAAGCATTGGGGAGTACAACCATTTAGTGGGCATGGAATGGATGAAAGATACTGAGAAGGTGAGTCAGGTCAGAGTAGAACCATCAGAGAATATTATCAGGAAAATCCAGAAAGAAAAGAGCAGCTAAGAGAAAAGGATGATTGAAAATATTGAATGCTGCGAGAGCTAAAGAGAGATGAGGACTGAGGAAAGGCCATAAGATTTGGCAATTAAGAGATCATTGTTCACACTGGAGAGGTCAGTTTTATTATAATGAAAAGGTTGAAAGCCATATTGCAGAGTTTAGAGGCAAGTGAGAAAAAAAAAAAGTAAAAATAGCTAGTCTAAATATCTTTTCCAAGAAGCTGAGTCAGGAAAGTTAATAATAATTTAGGATTATACCAGCATGAGGGATTTTTTTTTTATAGAATGGGGAGAAACATAGGTATGTTTGTAGGAAGAAAAGAAGGAAACAATAGATCAGGGAAATGAAATATTATAGGGAAAGTATGGAAGGTAGTGGTGGGGAAAAACAGTAGAGGGTATGATTGAGTTCATGTAGAGGTCATACATGTGTGGAGTGCCCTCATAAGAAGTTCAGATTTGTGGTGTTAACTGACTAATTTTGTCATCTAAGAATCAGAAGTTAGGACAGAGTATGCCCACACAAGAAAAGACTTGTGTTCATTTATTCAGGGCAGAAAAAAGTAGTCTTTATTCATGCTTCCCTTTCCATAGGAACAACAGAGTAAGGCCTTTCATGCCTCCAAGGCTCCAAAGGACCTGTTGTTGCCTGTCCAAAGGGAAGAATCAGGGACTACTCCTACATATCTTAACCTTTAATATACTCAGCCATGCTCCAGTGGGAACTGATGGATACACAGGGCCTGTACCTTATAGTAAAGAAACAGGAAAAGTGATAATTAAGTACAACAATTTCTTTTTGTCTCTGATGGGTGTTTTCCAATGATTTAAAATCAGAATATCTCCATGAATATAAAATAAAACATCGGACTAAAGATGGCTATTGTGGGGCAATACTGACGAGAAGCATTTGTGCTCAGCATCTGTTTCCCGGTTAATGAACTGACATTACCCATCCCACTTGCAGGCTTGTGTACCAGAACAGTAGGAGAGGGTGTGTGTGGTAAAGGAGTTGGGCGTAGGTGACAATGCAGTGCTTTTAGTAATCTGAGCTCTCCAGCTGTACACTTCTATTCTGGTGCACTGTGAAGGTCTGGCACACAGCAGAATGCAAGGACAATTTCTTTCAAATAAAATAATGAATTATGTCAGACTTTGTGAATTTAGGAGTTCAGTAAGGACATGTAAGCCTACTTTGCCTCTACTTTCTGGAGAGATTAGGAAAGAATAAAGAGTTGATTATGGCTTCCATTTGCTTTCAACAATCACTCACACATTTCTGAAGGTGTTTTTCTTCTTTTTCTTGGTTTTCAACTTGGAATTTAGCTTTAACAGAACTTGACAGCAGGTGCCATATCATGTCTCTTTCTTGCATTTTGTGGGTTCACACCTTGGAATATTTTTTTTCTCTGTTCTTTAATGAAAGAGCTTTTGTAAACATTGGTCCTTCCCTGTCTTTAGAGAATGATAAGGTATTAATAAGGGCATGGTCACAGACAGCAACATTAAAAAATTTCAATACTTGATCTTCTGAAAGATATTAAAGCCTCAGAGACAAGCCCTAGTTGAAGAGTCTCATAATATTAACATTTGCAATTAGCTTTATATGCCACAAATAAACAGCCCTTTCAACTAAAATCAGCAGGTTTTTTTTCATTTAAAATGATCATAAATTGAAAAATGCACCTCTTTAATTGGGAGTGACTGAATAATGAGTTCTCATTCTCTAGGTAATCAGTGTCAGCAAGACTTTTTTTTAACCATGTGTCCTACTGATGAGGTCTAGAGGTTTAGGGGTGCTGGAACCCCAAGATCACAACACAGGCTTGAATGAACCCAAATCTTTCAGCCAGAGAAAAGGTTTATTAGAGATATATCGTTGTACCAGGAAATCAGCGAGTGAGACCCAGACGTAATTTAAGATGTGGATTTTATTAGCACACGGCTGCAAGGGGTATGCACATCCAAATCAAGCAGCCCCGATCAGGGGTCGAGCTAAGGTTTATATGGGAAAGAAATGCCAGGAACACTGATGAGGTAATCCAAAGGTGCAGGTGTCTTTGGAGGCTATGGATGGGAAAGTACAGGGAGTATACGAGACAGGGAGGGGGATGGATCTTTGGAGTTTGGCAGGAGGAAGAGTCCTTGGGCTGGTCAAGGACACCCCTCTCCCTCTGTCTTGATGAGAGAATGCTCTGCAACAAAGGAAAGCTTTCTCACAACACAGAAACTTACTGAGGAATTGGGAGGCTTCCAGAGACATGATCTGAGGTCTGGGGCCTGAGCAGCCCAGCTCTGTGTAGCTGTACCAGGGAGAGAGATAAGGGTCATACTGAGGCCCATGGCACAGTGTTCTAGGGCTGGGGAATGGTTGTTAGAGACAGTGTTTCTGACACTAGGGAGAAATTGGGGCACAAATACAAGCACAAGCACCCGAGCACCCCATTATTACAGGTCAGAGATCACACAAACTAGACCAGGTGTCCTAGTCTCTGGTATAAACATAATTATCTGAAGCAATTATATTGCAAGCTTTCTTATCCACTTGTGTTGGAGGTACGAGCTACGCTGAGCTATGCAAGACTACATTTCACTATTGTTTAGATTTAGGAAGAAAGAGGTCTGGGGCAAGATTAAGCACCATCTTTTGCTTTCCATGGCTTAAAGGGCCCTACTACCTAAATGGCAAAATAATGTTCTGCATTACAATATCATGTAGGCCAGACTCTTAAGGAATCTGAACATTAGTAATGCCTACAGGGACTAGCAGGCAGAGAAAAGCTCAGCCTTTTGGGCACGAGAGAGTCCCAGCACTTGAATGGGTGCCAGGGTGGCTCTTATATACATTAAAGTAACTTCAGGTGGCCAGAGGAGAGGTCTAGGTGAGACTTCCAATTGGAAGGTCTGAGAGATTGAATAGACAATGGGAATAGATAATGAAGGGAACTGGAAGGAAGAAGTTTGAAAGGTATCTGCATAAGATCAAAAGGTGGGGCTAAGGCTTTCAAAGGTAGATAAGACTGAACAAAGATGCTCAAGAAAGAAGTGTTGAACAGGAAGAAGAAAGAGAGATCACAGCAACAATAAAGGAAAAAAAAACAAAAAACTAAACACCTGAATCTACATTGAAAAAAGGACTTTGGGAGTCGTTATTATGAGGGCTTTTCCATTTCATTTGGCAAATTTTGATTTGCAGTTCATTTTCCAAAATGAAAATATAATTAGATTAAATTCACATTTGCATGAGAACCCTAAGAACTTTGGCACACCTTGATTAGCTTAGTATATCGGACTGGTCATTGGATTCTGAGTCAGAAACTCCTGGTTCTGAATCCTGCCCCTGCTTCTAGCCCTTGTTAGTTGTATGACTTTCAACAAATCAGAACTGCTCTGAGCCTCAGCTTCCTCACCCATAAAGCAGCAACAAAAATGCCTTCAGGCCTTACCGCTTTATTTTCAGATCCTTCTCAGGTCTGCTTCAACCCACCACCACCTGTTTTAATCTCCTTAGAATGATTCTGCCCTGAGACCTGCTCACTGATCGGTCCCTGCATGGGATCTCCATGTCATGTCATCCTCAGCTACATTTCTTACTCCAGTTCCCAGTCCACTGCCATGCCCACTTGCAGATAGCCACCTTCAATTCTAATTCACCCCCCTTTCCATCTCCTCTTCATTTGTGGTCTTTACCTAATAAAATGTAATCTCCTTAAGAATGCGAATTGTTTTATTTTCTTTTTAATTATATCCCCCACCCCTACCCCCCCACATACACTTAATACAGTGCCTGGGAGAGATTAAGCACTTAATAAATGTTCTGTCTATGAAATGATCACAGTTTACTACAAAACCTAAAGGGCTCTCTATATATGTATATATATATATATATATATATATAAAATTAAAAACTTATTAAATATAATTTTATTACTAATTGTATGTCAACATATGATACTTAAAATATTTTCAGTTATCAACTAATTCTCTCATGTCCATATTTCTACTTGTCCTAACCAGATTATAAACTCCCTAAAATAAAGACAAAAAACCCAACTACTCATCCTGTCATCTTTTTCTTCTCTTGTGTCCTCTACCATGCTTCCTTAAGTCGTATGCACTTAGGGGCTGTACGATAAATAGTTGTTGATTGATTACTTGACAAATAGGTACAAATACCATAAATGTAACAAATGGACACAAGACAAAACCTGTCTGTTTTCACTATATTTTTCAAAAGCCACTGCCAACTTATATGGGCCATAGATATTTAACAAAAATTGTCTATAGACTAGTTAATTCTATTTGATTTATTATCATTATGATGATCAATTATGACTCATATACATCTGGAAACATCTATTTCTAGTGGGGTGACTATTAATATTGTTCATCTTCTGGGATCTCTTCCATAGTTTTGGAGTGATAAAAATCCTTTTAAGTCTGGGTGAGGGATTCACTTTTTTTCTTTTTTTACCATTGCCATGATCTCATTAATCCTCTTGTTTGATATAAAGTACCCACTCTTCCAGTCCTAGCTTAATTTCTTACTCCTTTTTCCCTTCCCACTCCAATCCACTGTAATCACTCCCTTCTACAAAATTACTTATCATTTGAACCATTCATTTGGTACTTAAAATACTGCCTGGTGACAGTTCTTGTATCATTGTCTCCTATTAAAAATAATAATACCTTGTATTTGTGTAACATTTTAGAATTTTTCAAAACACTTTCATATGCATTACCTCACTTGGATGTGACAACACTCTGAAAAATTGTAAAGGCTGCTGTTATTTAACTCATGCTTAGCAAAAAGCAGTTGAGGGGTGAATGAGTCTGGAAAATATTGGTATGAGACCTAACTAAGCCAAACTATCACAGAGCATTTATAAATGAAACTAAAAAGGCAATAATAAGCAGATGTGAAAAGGAATAGATTTACAGTTGTTTCTCAAATGATTGTGAGACTAGTACAAAGTAGCCCCTTGAGGGTAGGGACTATTTAACTTTTGTATGCATGTTGCCAGTTTCTGGCATAGTGCCTGACACATAGTAAGCACTTCATAAATCCTTTGAGATTGGTTGATTGGGATGTTCGCATTTTGATTCTGGTACTTAATGCATTCAGTCAGGAATAATAGCTGGAACTGACCAAATAGCAGGAAAAAAATTGTGGCAGAGAGTAGGATGGGGAGTGGGGCAACTTTTTTTTTTTTTTGGTGAGGCAAATCAGTGACTTGCCCATGGTCACACAGCTAGTAAGTGTCAAGTGTCTGAGGCTGGATTTGAACTCAGGCCCTTCTCACTCCAAGGCCAGAGCTCTATCCACTGCACCATCTAGCTGTCCCATGGGCAACATTTTTAAAGGAACCCAGGTCAAAATATCTCAAAGAGGGGAAGATTCTTTTAAAAGATAAAAGATAACCAATGATAGGCAACTTTACCCCCATCAGGTGAAAGAGATGGCAAAAATATATTTTGTCACTTTCTCATCTCCAAAAAGTTTTTATGAAAATATCCTACAGTACACACTCAACTAGAGGATACTTAGTAAAAATATGAGAAATAGGAGGGAAAGGCTTTTGCAGGCAATTTCTACAGGAGACCAGATCTTCAAAGTTGCATAATATGCATTCTTTTGATACTAATTTTTTCTATATTTCAAAATGGCCTTTGCCTCAATGGGAAAAATACAGTCATGAAAGGTTTGCTGTAATTAGCATTCCTTCCTTGCACACATGAATATCATACAAAAGTCTTTCAGAGATGAGCCTTTGCATATGTTTGTGTACTAATGTCAAACACATCATATAATACAATATGGTGGAATTCACTTGTTAATGTGTCCATTGCCTTGACTGCATGAGATTGCCATATGTAAGCTTTAAGTTTTGTTTTTTGATTTAAGTCTATTCTTCTTAGGAAGTATTATCCTTTAGGTCCTTCCTACAGCCTTTGCCAGAGATACGCAGAAATATGACCTCACCTTACCATTGTCTCTGGCCCCAGATATCTTTTTGGAAGATATTCTTCACAAGGCCACCTCAGGAAAGTTGAATCATCTATTCATGCTCATGGTGGCAGGTTTTGGACATTCACACCTAAGCAACTTCTGTTTAGGATCATGAATGGGGTGACTGACATTGCTAGTTCACTTTCTTAGAGTTCATGTTCTACTAACCAATAAAAGCAAAAATTCTTGGCTTCTCTACCCTTTCTTCTGTCTACAGCAAAGTGGGCAGGGGAAGAACATACCTTTCCTCAGTGGCCTAAGGATCATTATGTGCATCACACAAATGGGTAGTAGAGAATCATCAAAAGATCCTATGTTCAAGTAAGGAATTAATAAATGCATACTGCAAAGAGTGTTGTGAACTAGCCAATGTTTTGGATAATTCTTTTTTTTTAATTTTAGTATTTTTAAAAATTTTATTTAATTTTTAATTTATAGATGAAAACGAGCATTTCCATAACATAATATATTGAAAAGATTATTACATATGAAACTGTAAATCTTTTTTGTACAAGTCATTATTCCTTTTAAATATACAATAAAGTTATCAAGTAATTTTTTTCCTCTTTTTCTTCCCTCCCCATAGATGACTACCATTAGACACAAATAGATATGTGTGTATGTATGTGTATGTATATGCATATATATGTATGTATTTATATACACATATGTAAAATTATCCACTTAACCTTCTTTACACCAGTTTCCTCATCTATAAAATTAGCTGAAGAAAAAATGGCAAGCCACTCCAGAATCTTTGCCAAGAAAATCCCAAATGGGGTCATCAAGAGTCAGACACAACTGAAAAATGATTGAACAATAAAAATGGATAGAAAAGTGTAGTCTTCTCCATTTGAAGGAATACATCCCCTGGCCTATTAGAATAATAGATCCATGTACCTTACTTTATGTAACTTTTCATGTGTGTGTATTTGGTGTCTCAAACATCTTGTATGCCCCCTGAGAGAAGGAATATCATCAGACATCTTTGTATTCTCCATAGTAATTGGTGCAATGTTGGGTTCATAGTTGGCATTTACTCATTGAATGACATAAAACAATATAAAATTGTATATAATCTTTCCTGTGTAATGCATAGATTAACATACAACCATCAAACAGCTAACTTTCTAATGAATAAGGGCTTGGAGAGCAGTGTGGGACAGGTACCATTATTGCTCAGAAAGTGATTTTACTGATGGCAATCTTTAGTTTTACTCCCTTCTATTTCCACACCTAATTTTACACTATTTTCTTTATATCCTGAGTTCAAGGGATGAATTTGAATGTGTTACATATGAATTGGGGTTAAATCTAGCAAATTGGAGACTAAAGAAGCTTTGATTAAGCGGTTTGTTCTGTAGATGGCTTTGGGTCAAGTACATCATCTCTTAATAGTTTCATTGGGATGGATTTTTAAGAGCCCATTATTGCTATGGAATCCCTCCAGCCATATTATCCCCTAGAAGCTGGTGTGGTCATCATGCCCCAGGTAATATGCACTGTGATGAGAGAGAGCTGGAACTTCAACAGGAACAAATAGCTTATGTTTGGAATTTTGAAAAAAATAATGAGTGATTTCATCTTTCCACATTGTATAGGGTGTACCCATTTCTTTCCAAATAGAAGTGAAACACACCTGGTTTATATATGCAACAGTTCTTTTTCTTGATTTGGTTCCCTGGAAAGTGAAGTCATGAAGAACTTAAGAGGTGACAAGAATACAACCAGGAATCCCCTGAAATCTCTGTTCTCTATGCATTTATTCCTATGAGATGTCAGACTCTCAGTGAGATGTTTCATAATGTGTCTCAGGCTCTTGCCTATAATGATTGCATCATTGTTGCTATTGAACTAGTCTTTCCTTCAAAGTAATTATAAGCAGAAGAAAGTCACAAGGGAATGGCCACTGAAGAAACTTTCCTGGTTCTTACAGAAGTGTTAAGGGCAAATATATCAATGGAGAGACTGCCATCACAGTACTACGAAAATAGGAAGTAGTTTGAATAACAATTTAACAACTATCTCTTGATGAATGTCTTAAAAAAAAAAACTTAACAGTAGCTGTGGCTTGGAGCTCACCAGCATGCTGAACTAAGCTTTCCTTCACTGACTTCTTTGGTCAAAGAATACCTTTCCACTTTAACTAGTCTTCTTTCATATACATCCTCAGTATGCCTAGAGAAGATCATCAGCCCTCAAATGAGACTATAATCAATTGAAATTATTTCTTTGGCAGTACATAATTCATTGCTGAATGAATATGGCACTATAACAAATGGTATCTCACAGACAAAAAAAGTAATTAAGAGGTTACCTGTTTGGCTAAAATAGAAATCCATAAGGTTTCAGAGTAACAAGAATAATCCCTCATAAGGTTCTTCCATTTATGAATCTTGACCAAGGGAAAGTTGCAAGTGCAAACTAATCAGAATTTTGGAATTTGTCCCATTTTTAATTAAGTATCATCTCCACACCTGAGTGTGAAGTTTACACTGTTGCATCTGTTAATTATGTTGTGCAAAATAGGCCATCTAGCATTTACACTGAATGATTTATTGACACAAACAATGCAAATGTTGGGATTTTTTTCCCCAAATAATTTTGGCAACCTTAGGACAAAGCAGATAGCCATTCTGCCTAGAGTATCCTGACTTCATTTTTGCCTCAGTCATAAGCGTGTGCATGCACACACAAGCACTCATGGGAAAAATGTCCCTGATGTTGAAAGAATGACCATCATGTAGTTATGTGATTTTAATCTTTGATCAATATAAGCAGACATACATTTCTGATTAGAGAAAGAGCCACTCAACCTTTGAAGGAATTTGTCTTATACATTTCATGTAAACTATATTGAATGGTCAACAATCAGCTCTCCAAAAAGATATATGACATACTTTTAAGTTTAACTACATTATTACATTGAGTCTGTATTAAAAGCCTGGATTATAATCATCTACACAATTTTTTATATATATAGGCAATTGGGGTTAAGTGACTTGCCCAGGGTCACACAGCTAACAAGTGTCAAGTGTTTGGTCTGAGGCTGAATTTTAACTCAGTTCCCCCTGACTCCAGGGCTGGTGCTCTATCCATTGTGCCACCTACCTGCCCCCACAATTATTCTTCTTACCACCAATTATTGCATGTTGAAAAAAGATGAATTAAGATAGCAGTAATCATTTTCTTATCAACAATCAACAAAACACCATCTGTGATTTTCCATTTAATTTGAAGCATTGATAAAGTAACCCATTTCCAGAAATCAAAGTACAGAAACACAGCCACAATATTCCTCTACTATAGGACATGTTATTATGACAAAACTACCAATGGAAAACTTACACAAATAATTACAAGGAGAAATATACTTCTATCTAACCTCTACAAGTAGGTTCCACTCATGCTGTAGTGCTAAGAAATAAAGCCACGTATGTAAGTAAAGCCAAGGAAATAATCTCTACCAACAATTCCTAGATGAATTCATAGTGGCTGAAGGTTGTTAGGGGATACAAAATTGTATGAGATAAAAGTGAGTCAGAGACTTAAATATTCATCAATATGGGAATATTTAGGAACCTGTGACTACCCCATTCATTAGGAGGCTAGATGAACATAAACAGAGTAGTAAAATTATTTAATTGTCAAAGACTTCTTACATCAGTAATTTTTGTTCTTTTTTTTTGCCTCAACACCTTCCTTGTCTCCCATTGAGAGAAAGAAAAAAAGTCTGACTGTATATTTCAATCAAGTCCTATACTATTTTACAGAATAAAATAATATCAGAGCTGAAAAATAAATTGGAACCCATCTAATTCAACCTGCAGCTCATGAAGAAGCCCTTTTTAATATCTCCAAGATCTAGGCTTTTCTTGAAGACCTTCAGAGATGTGATCATTATCTCAAAGGCATTCATTCTGCATGGAAGATTTTTAATTATTTAGAAGAGAGTTTTGTTGTTTTTGTTTTGTTTTGTTTTTTGCCTCTTATCCACTTCCATCTTTTGCTTCTGTCTCAGACAAATGGAGTGAAGCACAGTAAGTCAAGTCCCTCTTTCATAGAATCATCTTCAAACACTTGAAGCCAGCCATCATATCCTCCTGAAGTCTTCTCTTTCAAGGTGGAATACCATTACATTTTTTCCAGCCAATCTTCTTATTATGTTTCTTTTGAGAGCTGTTATTTTTTCCTCTTTATTAAGGGTAATTCATTTATTTTCTCTGTAGATAGTCATTTTTCCAGAATCTGGACTTTTCATTCCTCAATCTATCATGATTTCTCCTTCAGGACTATTTTGGTACTGCTTTCTTAGTCATATTTTCATGTGCAGGAAGGAAATAACTTTATTGTAATTCCATGATAATGCAGATTGTTTACCTATCAAAAAGAGAAATGCATGTATCCCCAAAGAAAGATTCTCCACCCAAAATTTGTTCAGTTCCAGGTAAAGCCAGATATCTCATGTCTGACATATACTTTAACATTTTGAATATTAACTCTATAGTGTGCCAAAATCAGCCTTAAGATGTTATTCATAATCTGTTCCAAGATAATTTCAGAAGCACAACAGAGTTGAATTATGCCCTATACTTTAAACTCAGTTGGTCTAATCTGGAGGCTCTAGCTACATTTCCATTTAGAACTCTACAGGCACTCCTATCATAAGCATTGTGGGGAAGCTAATTGTATATAAGTACTTTGCTAATCTATTCATTTCTCAAGGAATATAATCAGATCTCTGACCATCATGGACTTCATCCTGGATGCAATTACAATATCAGTTGGAAAAATGTTCCATGAAAAAAAAATGGAGCAAAAAAGATTTTAAAAAGTGGTTTGAATTTGAAGGCACTTGAGAAAGTGGGTAAATGAGTGATAAGTTTAATCTTGGTTTAGGTTAATATGCTATTTTAATTGCTTTTATTCCCTTCTACACTGAAATGCATCTAACAACTTCAACACATTTTCATAAGTATATAAACAGTGTAGTTACAGAATTAATAATCATGATAATATTCATAGTCATAACTAGAGTATATAGTTCTTTGAAGAGATTTACATATATTGTTTCATTTGATGCTCAAATCAAGCCTAAAATGTAAATGATTTATTATCACTATTTTCCAGATGAGGAAATAGAGGCTAAAAGAAATTAAACCAATTCAAGTCAACAATGATTTATTTATCTCAGACACTGGGCAAAGTTAAGTTAACTTATCCAGGGTCACAGAGCTGGGAAATGTTTCAGACAAGCTTTGAACTCAGGTCTTGTCTCCAATTCTAACACTTGTTTCACTACATTACCTACATTTAGGGAATAAAATATGTGATCTACTGATAGGTTTGATTCGTTGCCTGTATTATTCCTGAAATACAGTGATCTGTAAATATCAAGGTAAGATAAATAGTTATTGCATACCATATTCCTACAGACAATAGTCTTGTCCAATCAACACATATGAATGTGAGACTACCTTCACAATCATTCTTTTTAATACCAGTTATCAAATTTGAAGCAAAAGATGGCTTCAGACAGTGGTCAATATGTGTTGAAGAATAAATAATGATAAGTTTCATCTATTGGTTTGAGAATGAATTCTGACAATTGTCTCCAAATGGAATGTCAGATATATCAGCCTCTAATTCTAGTATTTCTTCCTTCCAGATGGTCCTGTCTTCTCTACTAACTTAGTTTCATGACTACACTTCATCTGCCCCTACATTTGATCACTCTGAAGGTGCTTACCAAAACTATGAGAACTGAGGGATCTTCCATTCAAAGGCAATTTTTTCACTTAAAGGGTTAGCTTGAGTAGGCATAGGTCACATCCTACCATTCCTCCTTGAATATACAGAATAATGAACAGGAAAATGTTCAACAAGTTTAAATATATATATATATATATATATATATATATATATATATATATATAATATATATATATATATATGCATATATACATATATATGCATATATATATTTGCAGTTGAGATGAAAAGTGTATAAAGCTATATTAAATATTATAAAATCTTAGAGTAAGAATATTCAGTGAGATTATGAAACATAATTGATGCTCTTCATTTCAGGAATTGAGAAAGAGACGGATATAGAAACACAGGACGGAGAAAGACAGTGACAGAAAGACAGACACAGATGGAGAAAAAGTTAAACTCTACTTCAGTGAATTTCATAACTTTACAGTTGGTTCTGAATTAGAAATATTAGGACCCATATAGTAAAAGCTACCCTGACCTATTAATATTAACCAGTTGCTAAGTGCTTTGAAAGTAGTTCTTTGGATGGCTTTACTCAATTGAATCTTCTTTATCTGTCCCTGGTCTCCAAAGAAAATCTAAGAGTTTGAATATATGTGTCAAGATTCTTAAGCCTGGGAGAAAAAATATCGTATTGCTTTCTTTTCAGAAATAAAATTATATTCATATTAAATGTTTATTTGATATTTTCACTTATATAGTAATAAACTCTAAAACTGTTTGAAAGTCATGACTGTGGTATTTTACTCTACAATTGACCTGATCATAAATTTTATTCCCTTTATTACTGTATTTACTTGATTTTCTCAAAATATGTGTGGAAAGGAATTATGTTTTTTTTTTATTTCCTTCACATGAAGTGCTCTCTCTCTCTCTCTCTCTCTCTCTCTCTCTCTCTCTCTCTCTCTCTCTCTCTCTCTCTCTCTCTCTCTTACACACAGAGGCATTTCAAGGAGGAAGTAGCAGAAAACAAATGAAAGTCACCACCATTTTGTCCAAACAGAAAGCATTCTCTTCTCTTCCTCCATTATTTACACCTTTTCAAGTATTTTTATAAAGGTGGAGGGGGAAAGGATGTAGGAAAGAAAGGAAGAGAAGTTAGGAGGGATTGAGAGATAAACGGGGATACAGAAGCACAGGACAGAGAAAGACAGAAATAGAGACAGACTAAGAGAAAGAGAAGCTCTACTTGGGTGAATTTCACAGTCAGCATTTGTTTCATTTACTTCTTTGTACAGCAGCCATTAATAGCTTCCATTGCCCAGATCAAAATTTCCTTCTCTATTATAACAAAAATCTCTTGGTTGGTGGTATGGTAGTACATTGAGGTTGTGCAGTGGGTAGAGCACTGGCTCTGGAGTCAGGAAGATCTGAAGTCAAATCTGGTCTCACACACTTATCAGCTGTGTGACCCTAGGCAAATCACTTAACCCTATTTGCCTCAGTTTCTTAATCTGCAAACCACTTCAACAGCTTTGCCAAGAAAATATAAATGGGATCATACAGAGTTGGACACAACCGAAAAAAAAGATAACTAAGTTGTGCAATATGGAAATAAATACAACATTCATACCCTTCAATAAATGAATATGGTACCAAGCACATGCTAGGCAAAGGAGCTACATAATACGTAAGTATCTGATGCTAATGCCGTAGTAGGGGACAGTAATCACTTTCAATTACTATGTTTTGCCATCATTAGAGGCATATGGGAACAGTGTGTAATGTGTGAAGCATTTAAGTGGAAAGGACAAATATCTGGATAAGCACAAACTTTCTGGACTATATCGTACAAAAAAATTGGGACACAACACTATGTTTGCTGGAGAAGGGTCTTAAAACTCAGGCCCCAAAGACATCCAACGTCAGAATGTCTTATAGCATAAAAAAGTAGGTTTTTTAAATTTGTTTTTGTTTTTCTATGAGAAAATGAATATAATCATATAATCATAAAGGAGAAAAAGAGGAGAGAGAGAGAGAGAGAGAGAGAGAGAGAGAGAGAGAGAGAGAGAGAGAGAGAGAGAGGGAGGGAGGGAGGGAGGGAGGGAGGGAGGGAGAGAGAGAGGAGAGAGAGAGAGAGAGAGAGAGAGAGAGAGAGAGAGAGAGAGAGAAAGAGAGAGAGAGAGAGAGAGGGAGAGAGAGAGAGAGAGAGAGAGAGAGAGAGAGAGAGAGAGAGAGAGAGAGAGAGAGAGGGTTTCAAGGAACAATGAAACCTGTACTGATATTTTTGTGATACTACCCCAGACCAAACTACTGCCACCACCACCACCATCACCACCAAAGCCTGATATTTTATGGCTAAAACTTAAGTATTATAAAACACTTTAAATATATATATATATATATATATATATATATATATATATATATATATATATATCCACTTTTGATTCTCAAAGCCATTTGAGATAGGTGCTATAATTATTCATTTTACAATGTGAAACCTCAGCCTAAAATTAAGAGACTTGTCTAAAATCCTCATGGAAGTGTCTGAGGCAGGATTCACACTCAGGTCTCCCTGACTCCAATCCACTATGCCAAATGAAGATGGTGAGGTCACAGTTCAGAGTTTCTTAATGATTTAGTTCACAGGTTAGACCCAGCCTGCTCAGTGCGGTTGCCACAGACACATGCAACAGCCTTCCCCTACTTTCTCCCCATATTCTGCTCCAGTTATGATGTGGAGGAAGCAGCTAGACTGCTGGTTGACTTTGGGATCACATACTCTGAAGATGCATCCCTTTGGAGAATGGAAACCAATAGTACTACTTCTTAATTTTATCCTTCATTGTTTTTTATTTATGACTAAAGATTTTGGCTTTAATTAATATGTCCTCTGAATAGTATGTCAAAAAGAACATTGGTAGGCTCATGTTTTAGTGGCTACTTACCTAAAATATGCCTTGTAACTGAGCAACCTTCAAGAATCCTGAGAGTGAACCTACTCTAAATAATAGGAAGAACATTATTTAGTACTGGAAATAATAGACAGGTCATTATTGTGCTGCCTTTTAGTAGTTCTGGTCCCTTCCACAGAACAGCTCATCCATAGATCAGATTAGTGAGGAAAGGACATGTTTAGGAAGTATGTGACTAAGGTTTTGGAATTCCAGGGATCTTTCCTTTTTTATGAATGTATCCCTCTTGTCCTTCTAGATGGACATTTCTTTCCATGTATAATTTCCTTTGGGAACAAAACCTATGGAGCCACAGCCACAACCTAGGGAGGCTGTTTCTCCCTTTCCCAAGGAGCTTTATATGCTTTGGCTATGCTCAGTTCCTCTTCATTTTTTGAAGACCAAACTTTCAGTATTAGGCAATTTTTAATACCACTATCTTCATGAGACATTCTAGTCTGTGTATCTGTCAGACACTGCCCCACCAACCTCAAGGTAAGTTTGAGATGCACAAATATTAAAAGTTAGTATAGAATGGTATAATAGGATCATTTATGACATCGAATATTTTCTTGTCACTATTTCTAATCTGGTGGTGTATTTAATGAATGTTTCCTTATAATAATCCTTAATAACATGCTTTTCTCTAATCCATGTCAACACAAACTTATTCTTCTAATTTTATATTAACCTCAACTTTTTCTCATCAGAAACAAAATCACAATTGTTTTTGCCATAATGCTTCAACCTGACCTAGTCTCTTGTTAGAACTTTGAACTCGTGCCTCTGGAAACAGATTTTTAACAATGATTTAACTGCTTCTGGCACACTTAATTTGAAAGGGGTATGGAATCTTTACTACCCCTCCATAAGGTGCAGGCATTTTCCATCTTTGAAACACGACTTATCTCAAGGGTGTCTACCTGGAGATCAGATGAGAAATCTGTTTATCTTTCAAACAGTGAAATTCTCTTCAGTATGATATTTGTTAAGTTACTTAAAAAGAGTAAAAATGTCAGAAACAATTTGTTAGAAGTTGCAGAAACTTGGAGTTATTCAAAAGTAAGTCTTACATTGTACACAAACCTCAGTTAATTATGTATAGAATCTAGCTAAATATGTATGAATAAGCATATACAGACATATCACTATATATCTGTATATATAGATATACATCTGTATATCTATATCCATATATCTATGCATGCATAGATATATCCATACACATGTGTATATGATATAATATATAATATAATATATTTGCATATTTTAATGTATATTTATACATAATATAATAAGTATCATACTGATATATAATACAAATTTCTGACTACTCATAGGATTAGGAATTACATCTCTGATTTCATCAGTAAGGGGAACCCCATGAGGAGACTTCCTCTAGCAATGTGGGCCAATTCCTTTTCTGTAATTTAGATCAAATCTGCAACTTAGATTCTCAGAAAGTTGACTAGATCACAGAGAAGTTAAGTGCCTTATCCAGGCTCACATAGCCAGTATGGATCAGAGATAGTACTTGAACTTAGGTCTTCTCCGTCCAATGCTGCCTCTCTACCTGCTACATCACATTCTTTCCCCTGTTTCATGTAAATGTAAATGTAATTTATTTGGAGAAGACACTTCTTCAGAAAGATTTCTGTAAGTTTCAGTCAGATCTACACTTAAGTAACCCCCAAAATTGGCTTTTTAGGTAAGAAATAGCATTCAATTAACTTCAACAAATGTTTTCTAATTCCCTAGTGGAAGGCACTATGCTAGGCATGGGGGAGAGATATAACATAGGTTCTGGGAAGTATCTGCAAAATAGTGGGTACTTAATAAAGCTAGTTGATCAACTGGTTGACTCATTATTGATAATGAATTACTTAGCAGTAGTAGTAGTAGTAGTAGTAGTAGTAGTAGCAATGATCTAGTAGTAGCTACCATTTACATAATGCTTTATGGTTTTCAAAGCCCCTTCCAAATATTATTTCATTTAATTTTCACAACAAAAATAGGCTGTAGGTGCTATTCTTATCTACAATTTACAGATAAAGAAACTGCATCAGAGATTAAGTGACTGTCCCAACATTATACACATGGTTCTTCTTGTTATAAGAAGGATGAGAAATGCTTGAAGAAAAAGAGATGAGGAAAGTCTATTTCAGACATGTGGGGATGGTCATGAATAAAGTCACAAGGATAGAAAAATGGACAATTTCCTGGAAGACCAGATAATAATGGAAAGATGGAATGGAAGTTGTGCAATACATACATTTCCCTCCCCAACATACGCGTGTGCACGCGCACATGCATGCATACACACACACACACACACACACACACAACACACACTCACACAAAGTATCTAACGCATTCTAATCAGGAAGACTGTAAATATAGCTGAATTCAAGCCCAGTCTCTGAAGAATAGTAACTGTGTGACTGTGATGCTTAATGTCTTAGTGCTTCGTGCAACTTTCTAATAGTGTAGACTATAGTTGACTTACTGATCTGCATTGGAGGAAGCAGTTTGCACATCCTAAATTTCCCTTTGTGAATGAAATCTAACTCAGTGCCAAAAGTAGAGAGGTCCAGGTGGTGCAGTGAATTGCTAGAGTTCTGGAACTTGTGCTGGAGTCAGGATGATCTAATTTCAAAATTTTCCTCAGATACTTACTAGGTGTGTTATTCTGGGCAAGTCACTTCATCTCCTCTACTTAATTTTTCTCATCTGTAAAGATTAGATAGTAGCATCTATCTCCTGGTGTTGTTGTGAAGATTAAATGAGATGACATATATAAAGTTCTTTCCAAAATTTAAAGTGTTATACAAGCTAGTATTAAACATAAATGTAGAGAGACAGAGACAGACAGATTACATCAGTGATGTATCTGTCACAAACTCAGTTATGCGTTCTCCACCTGCTTTTTTTTCCTGGGTGGGTGCTTAAGTTATGGGTTGTTAATCAATTGCGGGGGTTTCTGTGGGAAATCCCTGTAGTGATCAGGGACTCTAGGTGATCAGCATAAATCCATCCACAAATAAGAGTATTGGTAGGGTCTCTCTGATAATAGAGAATTCCATTTTTATTTGGACATTGCACAAGAGAAAGAATCACATATTACTTGTAGAACTGGAATGGAATTTGTTCTAAAATATCATTTCACAAATGAGAAAATGTAATCCCAGTTATTTTAGGTGAAATGTTCAAAATTGTGTAGATAATAATAATCAATAGAACTTCATGGCATTGGCAGACACATTTAGAGAATATGTATTTAGAGACATTCCCAAAATGAGATAGAAGTCAACATTAGCCCTCAACTTACAGAAAAGTGGTGACTCCTCTGCCAGTAGATTGTGAACAGCTACTAGTTTCTGTTGGTATTGTATTTTTTTTATGTTTTGTGGAGAAATCAGAAGCCAAATGCCACAGTAGAGTTATGTATTAGGTTAGGAAAGATAGATATTTTCTATGTATAATGTGTGACTGATGGCATTTAATTTGGCTAGTCATGATGATTTTATCATAATTTTAATGTTGAGTAATAAAGATGAAACATTTTAGAAAAAAATGGAACACAACAGTTTCTGAACTGAAATGAATATAATAACTCATACAGAGCAGTAGAGACATTTATGATTGGGGGAAAATCAAGTGCAACATATAAACAATGAGAGAGGTCATAGAAGATGGAAGAAAACTGGTTAGAGAAATTTACAAGAATGAGCTTGTTACTCAATATGAATTGGGATAGTAGATAGAAAAGCTGAAGTCCTCCACTGGTATCCTTGCAAAGCCAAGAAAAAGTGAGCAAGGCCTCAAACTTGGTGAATGGACATCTGTGGGGAAGTTAAGGGAGGAAGTTTACACATTACACAGGATAGGTAATTGTACACAGGTTGCCTTCCGCATATTGGAGGAAACATACATATTGATGCAATAAAACTGAATATTCAATTTAATATATGATAGAACATTCTAATTTAATATTTTATCTTTTCCCCAATTACATGTAAAATATTTTAATATTTTTTTTTTAAATTTTGAGTTCCAAATTCTCTCCCTCCCTTTCTAAATCCCCTCATTGAGAAGGCAAGCAATTTGATACAGGTTATACATATGTAGTCATGCAAAACATTTTTCCATATTAGTCATGTTGTGAATGAAAAAAGACAGAAAAAAAGAAAAAGAAAGTTTAAAAATAGCTTCAGTCTCCATTCAGACTTCAGTTCTTTCTCTGGAAATGAACAGTATTTTTCACCATGAATCCTTCAGAATTTTCTTTGATCATTGTATTGCTGAGAACAGCTAAGTCATTCACAATTGGTCATCATGCACTTTGCTGTTACTGTTGGTTCTTCCAATTTCACTTTGCATCAGTTCATGTAAGTCTTTCCATGTTTTTCTGAGAGCATCCTTGCCAGCATTACATATAGTACAAAATTATTCCAACACAATAATACACCACGACTTGTCCAGTCATTCCCAATTGATGGATATCTCAATTTTCAGTTCTTTGACACCACAAAAAGAGCTGCTATAAATATTGTTGTACATGTAGGCCCTTTTACCTTTTTTGTGATTTCTTTGGGATGCAGATCTAGTAGTGGCTTTTCCAAAATAAAATGTACGCATATTTTGATTGCTCTTTGGGCATAGTTCCAAATTTCTTTCCAGAATGGTTGGGTCAGTTTAAAACTCCATCAACAGTGCATTAGTGTCACAATTATCACACATTCCCTCCAACATTTATCAAATTTTTTTTTGTTTTCTGTCATACTAGCCAATTTGATAGATGTGAAGTGGTACCTCAGAGTTATTTTAATTTACATTTTCTAATCAATAGTGATTTAGAGCATTTTTTATATGACTATAGATAGCTTTGATTTCTTCTCCTTGACTACAATTGTTCATGTCCTTTGACCATTTATTAATTGGTGGATTTGCATTCTGATAAATTTGACTCAGTTCTCTATGTAGTTGGAAAATGAGGCCTTTACTACAGAAACTTCCTGAAAAATTTCTCCCAGTTTATTTCTTTACTTCTAATCATGACTGCATTGGTTTTGCTTGTGCAGGAATTGTAATTTGTAACCAAATTATCCATTTTACATTCTATAATGTTCTCTATCTCTTGCTTGGTCATAAATTCTTCTCTTATTCATAGATCTAATAGGTAAACCATTCCATCCTCCCCTAATTTGCTTATGACATATCTAAATCATGTGCCCATTTTGACCTTATCTTGGTATATGGTATAAAACGTTGAGCTATACCTAGTTTTTGACATACTTCTTTCCAGTTTTCCCAGCAATTCTGTCAAATAGCCATTTCTTTTCTACAAATATTGTATATTTGTGTTTGTCAAACACTAGATTATTATGGTTATTTACTACTGTGCATCATATACCTAATCTATGCTGCTGATGCACCATTCTATTTCTTACCCAGTACCAGGTTGTTTTGATAATTACCACTTTTTAATATAGTCTGAAATCTGGTGAAGCCAAGCGACTTTTGCATTTTTTTTCATTGATTCCCTTGTTATGACTGACTTTTTGTTCTTCTGGATGAATTTTGCTATGATTTTTTCCAATTCTATAAAATATTTTGGTACTTTGATTGGTATGGCACCGAATAAGTAAACTAATTTAGGTAGAATTGTTAATTTTATCAGATTAGCTTGGCCTACCCATGAGCAATTGATATTTTCCAGTTTTTTAGATCTGCCTTTATGTGTGTGAAAAGTGTTTTGTAACACTGTTCATATAGTTCCTCAGTTTGTCTTGGTAGATTAGACTCCTAAGTATTTTATATTGTATACAGTTATTTTATATGAAATTTTTATTTTATGTGCTGTAACTTTGCTAAAGTTGTTCATTATTTGAAATACTTATTTTTTTTATTTGATTCTCTAGGATTCTCCAAGTATACCATCATGTCACCTGCAAACAGAGGCAGTTTTTCTTTCTTTGTTGTCTATTCTAGTTTTTTTTTTTAATTTTTTCTTCTCTTATTGTTACAGCTGACATTTGTAGTAAAATGTTGAATAATAGTGAGAATAATAAGCAGCCTTGCTTCATCCCTAATCTTATCGAGAAGGAAGGCTTCAAGCTTATCTCCATTACAGATAATGCTTGTTGATGGATTTAAATATTTACTACTTATCATTTTAATGAAAGCTCCATTCATTTCTACATTTTCTAGAGTTTTTACTAAGCATAAGTGCTTATTAAAGGATTCCTTTTTTTATCCATTTTTTTCCAAATAATTTATATAGTTTTAGATTTAATTGTTCTTTAAATAATTGGTAGAATTCACTTGTGCATCAGCTGGTCCCAGATATTTTCTTCTTAAGGCACTCATTAGAGGCCTGTTCAATTTATGTTTTGAAGAAAGGGCTATTTAAGTATTCTATTTCCTCTTCTGTTAATTTGGAAAATCCATATTATTTCAAATGTTCATCCATTTTACTTAGATTGTCAGATTTATAGGCATATAAGTGGTCAAAATAGCTTTTTAATGAGTCCTTTTATTTCATGTTCATTAATGGTGACTTCACTCTTTTAGTTTCTGTTGCCAGTAATTTATATTTCTTTTTCTTTTTTTAAAAATCAAATTGGCCAATGATCCATCATTTTTTTTTCCATAAAACTATCTCCTGGCTTTATTTATTAGTTTGACAATTTTATTACTTTGAATTTATTAATCTCTTCTTTGATATTCAGGATTTCAAATTTGGTGTTTCATTGTGGATTTTTCATTTATGTTTTTTCAAGGTTTTTTTTTTTCATTGCATGCCAAATTCTTTGATTTGCTCTTTTTGTAGTTTATTGATATAAGTGTTTAGGGATATGTATTTTAGTTTAAGTACTACATTGGTTGCATCCCATAAGTTTTGGTATGTTGTCTCATTGTTATTCTCTTTAATGAAATGATTGATTGTTTCTATGGTTTGTTCTTTGGCCCTCTCATTCTATAGGATCAGATTTTTTAAATTCCAATTAACTTAAATCTGTTTCCATGGTCATTTATTAAATGTATTTATTGTATTACTATCTGAAAAAAAAGAAAAGAATGTTTCTGCTTTTCTGTATTTTATTGTGAGATATTTATGCCCTAGTACATGATCACTTTTTGTGTAGGTGCCATGTATCACTGAGAAAAAATGTATATTTCTTTGTATTTCCATTCAATTTTCTCCAGAGGCTATGATATCTATTTTTTAAATATAAATTTATTTATTTTTAGTTTTCAACATTCACTTCCACAAGTTTTGAGTTCCAAATTTTCACCCCATCTCACCCCTCCCCCTACCCAAGCTGGCATGCATTTTGAATATCCCTTCCCCTAGTCTGTCATCTCTTCTATCTCTTCCCCCCATCTCTTATCCCCTTTCCCTTCTATTTTCCTGTAGGGCAGGATAGACTTCTGTACTCCATTTCCTGTATTTCTTATTTCCCAGTAACATGTGAAAACATTTTTTTAAACATATACTTTTAAAACTTTAGGTTTCAGATTTTCTCTCTTCCTCCCTCCCCACCCACCCTCATTGAAAAGGCAAGCAACTCCATATAGGTTGTACATGTGCCTAAAGTTATGCAAAATGCTTCCATAGTAGACACGTTGTGAAAAAGTAACTCTATTTCCCTTAATCCTATCCTGCCCTCCCATTTATTCTATTCTTCCTTTTAACCCTGTCCCTCCTCAGAAGTATTTACTTCTGATTACACCCTTTCCCGATCCATCCTTCTCTCTATCTTCCACCTGCTCTCTTGTCCCCTTCTCCCCCTATTTTCCTGTAGGGTAAGACAGATTTCCATACCCAATTGAATGTGTATGTTATTCCCTCCTTAAGCCAAATCCTATGAGAAGAAGATTCACTTATTCCCTCTTACCTTCCCCCATTTCCCCTCCACTGTAAGAGCCTTTTCTTGTCTGTTTTTTTTGTGAGATAATTTACCCCATTCTACCTCTCCCTTTCTTCTTCTCTGACTATAATCCTCCCTCATCCCTTAATTTTATTCTCCAGATAAGACCCCTTAATCTTCAATTCACCCTGTGCCCTCTATCTATCTATCTATCTATCTGTCTATCTATCTATCTATCTATCTATCTATCTATCTATCTATGTATAAATACATATAATTTTTTTCCTCCAACTACCCTAATACTGACAAACGTCTCATGAGTTATAAATATCATCTTTCCATGCAGAAATATAAACAGTTCAATCTTAATAAGTCTTTTATGATTACTCTTTCCTGTTTACCTCTTCATGTTCCACTTGAGTCTTGTATTTGAAAGTCAAATTTTCTATTCAGCTCTGGTGTTTTCATCAGGAATGCTTGAAAGTCCTCTATTTCACTGAATGACCATTTTTTTCCTCTGAAGGATTATACTCAGTTTTGCTGGGTAGGTGATTCTTGGTTGTAATCCTATCTCCTTTGCCCTCTAGAATATTATATTCCATGCCCTGTGGTCCTTTAATGTAGAAGCTGCTAAATCTTGTGTTATCCTGATTGTGTTTCCACAGTACTTGAATTGTTTCCTTTTCTGGCAGCTTGTAATATTTTCTCTTGATCTGGGAACTCTGGAATTTGGCTATAATATTCCTAGAAGTTTTCCTTTGAGGATCTATTTCAGGAGGAGATCTGTGGATTCTTTTAATTTCTATTTTGCCCTCTGGTTCTAATATACCAGGGCAGTTTTCCTTGATAATTTCTTGAAAGATGATGTCTAGGCTCTTTTTTTGATCATGGCTTTCAGATAGTCCAATAATTTTTAAATTCTCTCTCCTGGATCTATTTTCCAGGTCAGTTTTTTCCAATGAGATATTTCACATTGTTTTTTAATTTTTCATTCATTTGGATTTGTTTTACAGTGTCTTGATTTCTCATAAAGTCATTAGCTTCTAATTGCTCTATCCTAATTTTTAAGGAAGTATTTTCTTCAGTAATCTTTTGGACTTCCTTTTCCATTTGGCCAATTTTTCTTTTTAGGGCATTTTTCTCCTCATTGGCTTTTTGGACCTCTTTTGCCCTTTGGGTTAGGCTATTTTTTAAGGTGTTATTTTCTTCAGTATCTTTTTGGGTCTCCTTTAGCAAGCTGTTGACTTCTTTTTCATGATTTTCTTACATCACTCTCATTTCTCTTCCCAGTTTTTCCTCTACTTCCCTTACTTGCTTCTCAAAATCCCTTTTGAGCTCTTCCAAGACCTGGGACTGATTCATATTTTACTTGGAGGCTTTGGATGTAGGAGCTTTGATTTTGTTGTCTTATGGTTGTATATTTTGATCTTCTTTTTCACCAAAGTAAGATAGTATAGTCTGACTCTTTTTGCGCTGCTTGCTCATGATCCTGGGCAATTACTTGAGTTTTAAACTCTTTGTTAAGGTAAGAGTCTGCTTCCAATGTGGAGAGTGTACTGTCCCAAGCTTCAGGGGTTTGTGCAGCTGTTTTCAGAGATACTTGTAGGAACCTGTAAATTTTCAGTTCTTCCAAGGTGGTATGATAAGGGGCAAGGTGTTTACTCCTTTCCTGACCTGTGACCACAAGTATTCCTTTCTGTCCTGTAACTGGGAGGAGGGGTTTCTCTCCACAGCCACTAAAAGCTCCACCACACCAGCACTCCTCCTCACCCCAGCACCGGTGCCCAGAACTATGACCCCGATCCGAGCACGGGCCAAGCAAGAGATTCCTGCCTCAGCACCAGCAAAGAGATCCCTGCAATCCCCTTCTGAGCAGTCACTGGACTCCCCCTCAGTCTATGGGCCAGAAGCTCAGGAAGCAGCTGCCCTCCCCCCCCCAGGGCCAGGCTCTTGGGGAATGGAGCTGAGACCCCACCTTCGTCTCTCAGCACCTACAGAAACAGACTTTTCCCACTGACCTTCTAAGTTGTCTTTGGCATTCGTGGATTGAGAAGTCTGGAAACTGCCACAGCTGCCTGTGATTCATTCCTTTGAGGTCTGCTCCAGGTTTGCTGACGCCTGCGTGGCCATGTCACGCTGCGCTCGGCTCCCAGACCTGCATGATGCACCTTTCTGATCAATCATCCAGGTTGTTTTGGGCTGGAAATTTGTTTCACTCTGTCTTTTTGTGGGTTCTGCTGCTTCAGAATTTGTTTAGAGCCATTTTTTATGAGTATTTGGAGGGGTTTGGGGGACAGCTCAGGGAAGTCACTGCTTTCACTCTGCCATCTGGACTCCACCTCTATGATATGTAATTTTTCTAAAATTTTATTAATCTCCTTAACTTCTTTCTTATTTACTTTTTTTGGTTAGATTTATGTAGTTCTGGAAGGGGGAAGTTGAGGTCCCCACTGGTATACTTTTGTTGTCTATTTCTTCCTGTAACATTTAATTTTTCCTTTAAGAATTTCAATGATATACTATTTTGTGCATATATATTTAATATTCATCTTATTTCATTCTCTATGGTACTTTTTATTAAAATATAGTTTACCTGCTTTTCTTTTAGTTAGATCTATTCTTAACATTACTTTATATGAAATCATGATTATTACTCCAGGTATTTTTTTTTAACTTCAACTGAAGCATAATTAATTTGACTCCAATCTTTTACCTGTACTTTGTTTATGTCTCTCCAATTGAAGTGTGTTTCTTGTAAACTATATAGTGTAGTCTTCTGGTTTTTAATCCTCTTACTATCTGCTTCCATTTTACAGTTGAGTTCTGCCCATTCTTACTCACAATTATGATTACTAATTGTGTATTTCTCACCATCCTGCCGTCCCACCCTGATTATCCTTTTCTCTCTCTTATTTTACCATGTCCCTCCTCAAAAATGTTTTGTTTCTGACCACTTCCACACCCAAACTGTCTTCTCTTTTATCAATTTCTGCCACATTGGCTTTGTCTTATTTCCCACCTCTATTATCTCCCTCTATGGTAAAATAGAATTCTATACTCAAATGAATGAATATCTTCTGCCGTCTTTCAGCTAATTTCAGCTAATTTTACTCTGAGAGTAAAATTCAAGCATTGCCCAGTCCCCTCATCTTCCCCTCTAGTGTACTACTACTTTTTACATGTGATAATTTACTCCATTCTACCTCTCCCTTCCTCCTTCTCCCAGTTCATCCCTCTGTCTCATCCATTAATTTAGTTTAAGTTTTTGAATATCATCCCATGATGCACAACCATACCTTCTATGTACACTTTTATGTACATTGCTCAAAGAACAAGAAAGTTTTTAGGAGTTACAAGTATCATCGTCCCATGTAGAAATACAAATTGTGTAACCTTATTGAATCTGTTATGATTTCTCTTTCCTATTTAACTTTTTTTATGCTTCACTTGAGTTTTGTATTTGAAAATCAAAATTTCTATTCAGCTCTGGTCTTTTCTTTTGAAATCCTTGAAAGTCCTCTATTTCATTAAATATCCATTTCCCCCCAGAAGGATTATACTTACTTTTGCTGCATACATGATTCTTGGTTGTAATCCTAGATCCTTTGCTCTCCACAGTATCATATTCCAAGCCCTCTCAGCTTTTTATGTAGAAGCTGCTAAATTTTGTTTTATCCTGACTGTGGTGCCACAATATTTGCATTGTTTCTTTTTGGCTGCTTGTAATATTTACTGCATGACCTGGAAGCTCTGGAATTTGGTTATAATATTCCTGGAAGCTGTTATTTTCTTTCAGAAGTGATCAGTATTTCCTTTTAATTTCTATTTTACCCTCTGGTTCTAGGAAATCAGGGCATTTTTCCTTCAAATATCATATCTAAGCTCTTTTTTTAGCATCTTTCAGGTAGTTCAAAAATTCTTAAATCATCTCTCACAAATATATTTTCCAAGTCCGTTATTTTTTTTAGTGAGAAATTTCACATTTCTTCTATTTTTTCATTATTTTGATTTTGTTTGGTTGATTCTTGATGTCTCATAGAATCATTAGTTTCCACTTCTGCAATTCTAATTTTAAAGGAATTATTTTCTCCAGTAAGCTTTTGAAACTTCCTTTTTATTTGGCCAATTTTACTTTTTTACAGAGTTATTTTCTTCTTTGAATTCTTATATGTTTTTCCATTTGGACAATTCAGCTTTTTAATGAGTTCTTAGCTTCAGTGAACTTTGTACATTTTTTTCAATTTGGCTAATTCTTCTTTTTAAGGCATTTTTCCCTTCTGCAGATTTTTGTGCCTCTCTTACTATTTTTTCTATCCTGTTTTCTTTTTAAGATATTAGTTTCTTCAATATTTTGTTCTTTTTTTTAACCAAGCTGTTGACTTTTTTTTCATTATTTTCTTACATCATTCTCATGTTTATGCAATTAGAGTTAGTTCTGAAAGTATGTACATTTTTGGTTATTCCAAGGTGATATGATTTAAGGAGAGATGTGGTTACTGCTGTCTTGGACTCTGCTGTCATCTGTGAGTGACCACAAAGACTCTTTTCTGCTCTTGTCTTGTAACCAGGGTCCCTGCCTGTTAGTACTCCTCCTTGTCCCTGTGACTGTGACCCAGAATTGTGTATGGACAATGCAACATAATCCTGCTCCCAGTTCCAGGAAAGGGTCCCCTGTAATCTCCTTCTAACTAGTTGTCTGACCCTCTTACCATTTGACAAGTGAGCTCTAGAAACCTCCACAGATGATTCAGTCACCCCTATGGTTTGCTGCCATCTTGCAAGAATAGGGTCTGTGCTGAACTGCACTCTACCTTCTCCCCAGTGAGAATGACCTTTCTTGATGACCCTCTAAGTTGCCTTTTTCTAGAAAATGTTTAACCCTGTCCTTTTGTTAGTTTGGCCCATCAATAAATTTTTTGAGGCATTATTTTCATATTTATTTTCATTTAGGGAAATTTTAGAGAGCTTGGCCAAGTATCTAACTTTACTCTACCATCTTGGTTTTGCCCCCAACACTCTATTTCTTGACTTCAGTTATTTTCACTAACTATCTCTCATGCCTGTAATCCTCTACATCCTCCTCTTTGTGTTTTAGATTCTTCCATTTCTTTCTAATTTTAGCTAAATTTAAACTTTCTGCATGAAATTTCTCTCAATTCTCCTTGATGTTACTGATACCCTCTGTTATGGTCTCCAACTTAACTTACATATGTCTTCTTTTGCATAGTTATTTCTATGTTGTATCTCTCAGTAGACTGTGATCTTCTTAAGAACAGGTATCCTTGGGGCAGCTAGATGGTGCAGTGGATAGAGCACTGGCCCTGAAGTCAGGAGTACCTGAGTTCAAATCCGGCCTCAGATTAAACACTTAATACTTACTAGCTGTGTGACCCTGGGCAAGTCACTTAACCCCAATTGCCTTAAAAAATTAAAAAAAAAGAACAGGTATTCTTTTTTGCTCCCTGTGTGTATCACAGTGTCTGGTACTTAGAAGATGCTTAATAAATGCTTGTTATTGACTTAATTTACCCATTGATTGATCATGCTGATGCTCACAATTAAGTAGTATAAGTACATTTAAGTATTTATGGTAAAGTATATATGCTATAAATATTTCAACTCAAATTTCATTTCTTACAAGCTATAGTTTGTGCTTCCTCGGATAAATTTAAAATATAATGAAAATAGTGATATGTTTTTTGAAATTCCTGATATTCTTTTCTCTGTCTTTCATGCAGGTCATTTTGGAGACAACTGTAGATAGAAGGAGCATAAAACTAAATCAAACTATTTTTTAAATAATAAAATGTCATATGCATGGGTTACACATTAGAATACTCCATTGATTTCTAAATGTTGCTTCATTAATTTTCTGTAGACATTCTAAAATGGAGACTCCATTTCATCTTAAGAATATGGTAGTAGGAACCAAGTTTCAGGCCATTTCCACACAGCACAAATTTCATTCTCTAAAATATTTTTCACTATATATTATTATGTATGACTAAAATTATTATATGTGTTTGAATTATTCTGCATGAATTTTTTTATGTATTATAACTTAAAATATGTAATCATATTACATATGATTGAAAACTGCTTAGCTGTGTCAGCCAAACATTTGAACATCAAGCCTAATTATATTCAGAAGGTCAACTAAATAATCTTCTTTTCATTTGTTTGTTTGTTATGGGTACATCATTTAGGGAACAGACGTTTGTTGAATACCTCCTTGTTCAAAGATTAACTAGGTAACAAAGTTTACGTACATCATGTAAAAAGTGTCAACATATTTAAATTAAATCTTTAATATATAATATATTGCACAAGCTTTGAGGGCAGAAATGATGGAGGATCAGAAATGTAGCAATTACAATAACAAGAACTAGAATTTATACAGTGCTTTAAGGATTGCAAAGTATTTAACATATAGTATCTCATTTGCTTTATACTATTATTAGTTTCACTTTAGACATAGAAAAAACTGAAGTAAACAGAGTTTAATTGACATACCCAAGGTAACACAACTAGTAAGTATCTGAGGCTTGATTTGAACTTGGGTCTTCTAGACTCCAAATCCAGAAATCTATCCACTGGGTTTGAGGAACAGCGTATAAAATAACTCTATGTGGCCCCAGAAGACAGGACCAATAGTTAGAGGCAATATTTTGTGCTTGATGTCAGGGAAATCTACATAACAATTATACCTGTACAAAAAGTGTAATGGGTTGTCCCAAGAGGTGTTGGTGTGCTGTTCCTTTAAGTTCGTAAGTTAGAACCTGGACGACCAATTGTCAGCTATGTCAAAGTGAGGATAACTTTTGTGTGTACATTTCACTAGTGGGCTACTGACCACCTGCTGAACTCTCAAAATTCCATGATTGAGTGAATTGGTGTCAGGAGGAGAAAAAAAATGCCAAATATTTGGAAAAGTCCTGAAGAATGAGGCACATGTGACAGAGATAAAAAAAAAGCACATTTGACATTACATAATTACATTACATTTGACACTACTAAGTAATCAAGGATATATGCAAGAGTCTTTGGAGTATGAAATAGAAAGACTCTTATATATACTTAACATATAGACTTCAGTGGGGTTAATGTCACTAAAAGTGATTCCCTTCAAATCTATGCAGAGCCAGTATCTTAGAATATTTTGACTATGAAAATGATAAAAAAAAATAGTTTGGCATGAGATATATATAACCACAGTAAGTGGAACACATGAGAAAATCTAAGATCAGTAGAAAATTAAGTCTGTGTAATGATAATACAATTATTATCAGAATTACCTAATCATATAATAAAATAATTCAATGCAATTATTTTTAAATTTTGTATAGTAATGTATTAAAAACCAATAGCTATACTAGGCTCATTGTGGCTGGTCTTTCTTTGTGGCCATTAATAATCTCAACTTCTAGAATAGAGAGGAGAAGAAGAAAGGAAGGATGGAGGAAGAGGGTAAAAAGAGAGGGATACTTTTGTTTCCTTTCTGTCTAGCAGAAAAATAGTCTTCCCAGCAAATTCATGAGAAACATTCTAGAAGACATGTATCTTGAAGCTTCTTCTACTATTTGTGGTCTTTAAGTCATATGATCCTTGACAGGTTACTTCTTTCCAAGATCCAACACTTCTTCACTTCTACTATTCCAAGGGTAGTTCAATATCTAATCTACTTAATTCCAAATACTTCTAGGTCAGTGGAAGTGGTGTCTCTATTCTCAGAAATCAAATGTTTTGAATAAAGTGTCCTACACTATTCAGAAAAATAAAATATTTTCTGAAACCAATCCTACCACTCATTAGGGATCCCAGTTTTGAATTCTCACAGTCTTGCCCTATTCTTGATAGAAAGTCTTCCCTTTAATTCATGAGCTGTTAAGGACCATCCTTGTATTGGCTAGAGCTCAGTGAGGAAGTGGCAAGCTAATCTATGCCTTCTTACTCTAACAACTGCAAGGTGCCAACATCAGGAAGGAGGGATGTACTGAAGAAGCTTTGCAGTAGTTTCTTTCCTCTATCCCTTTGGATGATTTGTGATACACTTTGTTGTTGTTGTTGTTTTACTTGTTTCAGTAATGCTCAAGTCTTCATGACTCCATTTGAGGTTTTCTTGGTAAAGATAATGAAGTGGTTTGGCATTTCCTTCTTCAGTTTATTTTTACAGATGAGCAAACTGGGGCAAACAGGATTAAATGACTTGCCTGGGGTCACACACAGATGGTAATCGTGTGAGGTTAGATTTGAACTCAGGTCTTCCTGCCTCTCAGTACTCTATCCACTGTGCCATCTAACCGCCCCTATCATCAGCTCAATCCCATTATGAATAATAAGGCTGAACATACTAGCAGGCAGAAGAGTAATAGTGAGATGCAAAGAGAATGGATGAATTTAGATTTTCCTTTTCCTGAAGTTCAAGAATTCAGAGAATTTTTTGACTTGAATCTTATTTTCCTCAACATGGGTAATTAGTTAATATTGATCGATATGTTGTCTTCTCCGTAGACCTAAACAAGGAATGTGGAAAATATAAAAGAGTATCATTCCTTTAGAAACAATGAATCAGTAGTTCACTATATTCAAGCATTATTATATTTATCTTTCTTCAAAGATAAAACCTGCCATATTTGGTATATTAGCCTAGGAATGGCATTATCATTGCTATCAGACAAATATTTAATTTTTTTATAAAACCTAGACATTTTGATGTGACTTCAAAAACATGTCACCAAGGTCATCAGATATATTTTTCCCCAAAGATTAAAACAAAAGATGTATGAGATATTGAGTGAAGTGTGACCCATGGACCTTTTCTTCTATTTACTTCTCTTGCTGATTTTGACCCCTCCTTTTATTTCTGTTCATAAATGCTAGTATCAGAAGGTAACTACAGTGGGGGAAAGACAATAAATTCCAAAGAGTTAATCCAATTTTTCAGTAGCTCTGGTAAAAATAAAAAAAAAAGTTTGGCGTAGGTAGAAAATGATGATTAAAATGAAGCATTTGAAGTTAAATTTGTAGATTTCAATTATCCTTCCTGTCACTCAACACCATAGATCAGCAAGCACCCTCCATATATCTTATGTTCATTATTTCATTGGCTTTTTTTTCTTTAATTACAGATAAAGAGCTTGGTAAAACCTATGGCTATTTTAGTTGCCTTATAACTACATTTCTTATTAAACAAAAAGTTTTATCATACTGCCTTTGGCTTTTGAAAATGATTAGCTGTTAATGTCAGTCATAAGTGACAGAAATAACATGTGTGTGAGCTGGGCATTCTGCCCTCAAATGCTCTGTCAACTACATTCCTAAACTACAGAAGTTCAGAAAATTTAGTCACTGGGAAAATTAAGACTTGTTTCCAGGATGTATAAGTGATCAAATTTTGCATCAGGTTGTTTCCCAAGTCTTGGCCATGCCAGACTTGGAAATAAAATAGTATAAGAAAAAGAAAGCTTTATTTAGAGTCAAGCTTTGAATCTTAGTGCCACCACCTACTGCCTTTGTGCACTTGGGAAAGTCATCTAACCTCTGGCTTCAGTTTCTTTTTTTTTTTCTTTCTGTAAATTAGGGTGTCAGACTAGATATGCTTCAAATTTCCTGCTAGGTCTAGGTTAATTATCCTGTAATAATAATTCCAAAGATCTCTGATTCACCTTTTAGGTGATTACCCCACTGATGCAGATTCTTATTCTCTTCATACCTTACTAAAGAATCTCCATGAATATTTTCCTGGAATAATTCAAATTTTTTTACCCATCAACTTTCTGGAGATGAAGCTCTCTGAATTTATTTAGATTAGTTCTTAGGGTGGTGGTGGGGAGGAGGGAAATTGACTCCTGTTGCCAAGTATGTATTAAAAGAATTTCCAGCTTAATAGAAAGTCACAGAGCTTTTGCTCCATGACTAGCTTAACCATGAGAGCACTGGAGGTGAACTTGAGTGGCTGTGAAATAGACATAAGGCATTTTTCATGTAAACAGAACAGAGTCAGATCACTAGAAGATGCTAACTAGTGGTAGTTTATCCAAGAAACTTCCCACTTGGCTCAATCATCTTAGCACCAAATACTAAGTTTCATTCATTGAGATTACCTAGCATAATTCTTTTCATGTTATAGGCTCTTCATAAATATTTGTTATAACGAAGTGACATTTATTATTTTTTTTTGTATTATATCTTCTTTTACCTCCCCTGCTTAACTCTCATGCTAGTTTATTTGAACTGTTTTGCCCTCTCTGACCCTCTCCCATTTCTCTCTCCAGGGGCACATGCTTATAATTTTATGTTGTGCTAAAGAGATCCCAATTTATAAATTCCATTCAGTGCACTATATAACAGCAGAAAAAATTCTTGACTTGGCAACATGGAAATTTTTTTAAAAAATCTGATCACAGAAACTCATTAGTTCTGGAAATACAGGAAATTCACTAAATCTCATAGAATCTTAGATCATCTGTTAAAGAGATGAGCTGGGTAGTTGTGACTAAGGCATTTTTAAACCATAAAATGCTACATAAACATTTGCAATTCAAACAATTAAGCAAATTTGTGATGAAATCTATTTTTAGTTTCCTTCAATGATGTTTATTGCAAATTATCCATACTCTGAATATCTGTGCACCTCTTGTCAATGACTTGTATGTCCTAGATTTTCATTACAGGACATCTGTCAAACATAATGAGGCCTTCTTCATTTTTTTTCCTGACATTACACAGATACCAGTGGAACACTGCTGTTGTCCACTTGTCATTTCTTATCTTTGATTATCTCTGTCTTCTCTTCCTATCGTATCATCTATGACACCTTTTACTCTTCATTGCCTTTGAAGATCTTCATTGGTTATATATTACATCTTTCTCACATTTCCCATAATCCTCTTTACCTTTTCTGCATGATATTCATTTTCTTGATTCTTAGAAAACTCTAAGATCCCATGTCTCATATCCAGGTGACAATACCAGGAGAATATTGACAACAAGCCCCAAAATCCAAAAAAAAATAAGAAAAAATTATTCAGTCATTTTGCAAAGGAGAGAGCTGGAAAATGATGCGGCTCACTCCTTGAGTCTTTGTGAGGTTGCATGTTAAAGAATTCAGATAAGTGTGTAAGGACATTTGCCTGATTGGCCATAGGCAGAAGGGCAGTTAGGGATGTATAGTAGCATGTAGGTATAGACATGCAATCTAATTCTGTCCACCTTTAGGTGGACCTGCAAAAAGTACTGGATGGGATCTAAGCATTCCTTACAAGCCTTCTGGCTTCCTTGGAACATCTCTGAGGTCAGCCTGACCTCTTTGGTAATCTTTCAGGTTAGAAAATTTCTATCCACATAAAGCTAGGTTTGAATGATATTATTAAATAATAAATATTAAATTATAAAATATGCCCCTCCCCCCATTTTAATGAAAAGTGTGAGGCTTTAAAAAAGCTTTGGAATTTCCTGAGGCAATCAAGTTTGTGCTTCTCTTCGTTCATTTCTGAGCTCAACTTGTCTCTACTGTTATTATGGTCTCTATATACATACTGATGGACAAGATATATAGGTTGTCCACCTGCATGTAGTAATCTGGGCAGTAGGCATTCTTCATCTGTTTGGTCTTTTGTAGGTAGTACAGTGGATACAGTGCTAGGCCTGTCATCAGGAAGACCTGACTTTAATTTTTTTCCCTCAAAAACTTGCTAGCTGTGTGACTTTGGGCAAATCACTTAACCCCTGCCTGCCTCAGTCTCCTCAACTGTAAAATTAGAAAAACAAAAGCCTTGCAGGGTTGCTATGAGGATCACATAACATACTTGTAAAATGCTTGCACAGTTCCTTCAAATGGAACATGCTATATAAACGCTTATTCCCTTCACTTTGTAGATGATCTTGACAAGCTGTTTTGAGTAGTTACAAGTGTCTTCCATAGGGCTCTGCAATGATCTGAGGATTAATGCAACTAGCAAAATGTAGTCTACAAGTAAGCTGTATAAATATGAATTATTATTACCCAGATCAATGCCTTTCCCCCCCCATGAGACCTAACAAACACCTTTCCCATATGAATGATAAATGTGAAGGCATATTTTTGAATTACCCAGATTTGGGTATATCCATATCATATCCAGTCCCAGATATGTTAGATGTTAATCTACTCACATAAATCATTTCATCATTCTAAAAATGTGGAGAAAATGTTTTAAAAAGATCATATTTAACCTACTTATAATTTCCAGGTTACCATATCCATGGGCAGTCAATTCTAATAGCTTGAATAAAGAAAACTGTGTATAAATAATGAACACATTCTTTCTTTATATTTCTAATTCAGTCAATCTATGAGACTGCTGTTGGGAGTCTCCTTTCCATAATGCAGATAGAAAACTATCCATGCTATTCATGTTTATTTCTTTCCATAAATCATAAATAAAGGGAGGGTCTATCTATTGGGCTGGCAGCCTTTTTCCAGATCTTTCAATATTTCATATTAGAGAAGGATTGGGGTTTTCTATGTGTTATCACAACTTGGAGTTATATGACCAATCCACCTCCTTTTCTAATTATATATTTATTGAATATCTATCTGTTTTACTGATAGTTAATATATATGTGTTTGTATACATATGCATATATACATATATAAGCATACACATGTATATATACACATACACACATGTATATGTGCATGTATATGTATACACATATATATGCATGCATATATATATATGTGTATATATACATGCATACATACATATATACATATATGTATATATACATATATATGTGTATATATACATACATATATATATATGTGTATATATATGCATACATACATATATACACACACATGTGTATATATACATACATATATATACACACACATATACACACATGTATATATACATACATATATACATACATACATACATACATACATGTGTATATATATGCATACATACATATACACACATGTGTATATATACATACATATATACACACATGTATATATATACATACATATATATACATACATATATATACATACATACATATATACATACATATATATACACACATGTATATATACATACATATATACATACATACATACATACATATATATATATATATATATATATACATACATATATATATATATATATATATATATATATATATATATATGGACAGGAGATTCTGAAGACAATCTCATCTCAGGAATGTGTGGCTCAATCCCTGCCTTATGTCAAGGGTGTCCCTCAGACCCTTCAGGGATCAACTTTTCTAGAGACTTTTTGACATCATGAAGTTGGGGGTTGGGAGAGTAGGGAGAGATGGATTTATCTTCACTCTTTCCTCCTTTTTGTTGTGAAGCCAGAATTAAGCCTAAAATACTCTACCCCTACCCTCATGACTAGGTTGTGGGGAAAAAAGTTAAAGTTTGCAGAAGGTTTGTTGAAATATCATCTATTGTTGATAATGCTATTGTCATTATTGTTATAATTTCTTAGGCTACTCCTTGATGATACCCTGCAATATGTACTTGTGTCTATAAGATAGTGCTCTTGGTATATAATTTAATTTGGATTGTTTGGAAATTGTGGTATTCCTTAAGAATGAAGAAATATGCATAAGTATGCACAAGCATTACATGTCTTTACATCCATTCATATACATGAGTGAATACCCAGAGAAATGTGCTACATTTTATCAGCTACATGATCAATATGATATGCTGAGCATTTATTCTGTAAATAGTCTTTACACTTGAATAAGAGTGAATGAACTGAACAGCTTTTCATTACCAATTCCAACCTCAGATGGGGCAGACCACTAATCTCCCATTGGTGTTTTTGTGTTCCGTTTGTAAAACAGGGATTATCTGAATTAATATACCATTTTATGATAAAGCATTAATGAACTGAAATGTAAAAGATTAGGCCCATTTAAAATGAAA
Source organism: Phascolarctos cinereus (assembly GCF_003287225.1). Taxonomy (NCBI): domain Eukaryota; kingdom Metazoa; phylum Chordata; class Mammalia; order Diprotodontia; family Phascolarctidae; genus Phascolarctos; species Phascolarctos cinereus. The sequence continues at coordinate 48,647,929 of NW_027555847.1, read as the reverse complement.
TTGATAAGATGGAAATATTTGATAACATAATAATATTGATAAGATGGAAATAAAATGAAAACTTCAGAAAGCCAAGTTTGGGGCTGGACAGTTTTTTTTCTTAAGAAAAGGGAGATATACCAAGGATGGAAAGATAATATGCTACTAAACTGTCAGCCTGTTTAGAGTTACAAAATAATCCTGAAAGATAAATAACAATGGCTTCAAGGAGAAGTAACTGGATAAGACATTTCTGTGAACAAAATTTATGCACAAAATGAAGCTGCCTCAAGGAAAATAAGGGGAAAGTGAAGCTGAGGAAAAGGGACCACTGCAGAGATCACTGTCATTGCTAAACAAATGAAAGCTACTTACCTGAAGTGGACTCAGGGCAGGAAAAAGAGCAAAACAGAAGAAAAAGTTTTATTTGCAGAGAACTAGAAACCACAGAGAAACAATCTGTTGGGGTTTTGAAAGACCAGATGGACAGTTAATACTGGATCAAAAGTTAATTGAAAAATGAAGGTAGAGTGTGTTTCACATTTGTTCAGAAGAAAGGGGAGATAGGCAACACACAGGAAGAACCTATGAAGGCTCCCCACCAAGATGTAATTGACAAGACAAGAAATTGAGGATTTAGAGGGGAAAAATCTGCAGAGCTAGAAATAATGACCTAGCTCTTGAAGTCACAAGGTACTTCTGGAACTAATGGGCTAACCATTGAATTTTTGAAAATCTTCACTGACTAAGCCTTTCTCAGAAGATTTGCCTTACATTTTAAAGAAACATCCTATTAACTAAGTTTTGAAGAAGAGGTAAAAAAAAGTAGAGAAAAAAACATTAGGGGATGGAAGCATTAATTTTGCAATCACAGTATAAAGTGCATAATGGAATTGTACAGAGAAGTTGCAACTGGGGGGAAAACACATAAGGCATTAAATGAGTTTTAATAGCCTGAAAAAAAAAAAAAGATTCTAGCTGCACTGAGAAAAATAATGCAAAAAAGGGCAAGTATACAAAGTCATATGGATTATAGAGAAAAGTGAGCATGGTGGAAGAAACATTGTATGTGGCCACCAACTGCAGCCAGAAATGGCATACTGGATAATGGCTGTAGTAGTAAATATTTTAAAATCCAAATGACCCTAGCAAACAAGTCAGAAGAGTGTGACCATGGCAAGGGATTAGAGTTGTTTGGCTTGGCCCAATTGGCAAAACTAAGATGAGTGAATGGAGGCTGGAAAGAGGAAAAGTAAGTTTTGATGTACAAAAAGACATTGCTGACATTCCAGTGGACTTCCTTGAAAGAAGTGGATCTGGGTGTCTTCGTGTAGTCAGTCGCTTAACAAACTAAATTTACTTAAGCATTTATTATGTGGAATTGTGGTAAATGCTTGGGATAGAAAGAAAGCGGAAAATCTATCTATCCGTGTGTGTGTGTGTGTGTGTGTGTGTGTGTGTGTATCCCCTTGTCTTAAAGGATTAACATTGTAATTATAATGAGGGAGATAACACATAAGTAACCAGCTACACACAAGATTCATACAGAAAGTATGCAAGGGAGTCTCAGAGGGAAAACATCAATAATCAAGGGGAATGGGACAGGAAAAGCCTCCTGCAGAAGTCAGGAGTGGAGTTGGGAGGTAAAGGAAGCTAGGGTAGTTCAGAGGCAGAGGTGAGGAGGGAGAAAGGCTAAAAGACTACTTGTCAGAGCACCTGTAGAGTGAGTTCTTTGGGTCTGGATTGGTTCAGATCTCCCCTCACCTCCTTCCTAAACTGATATCCCCTAATTCTTTCATTTTGCAGATATCTTTTACACAGAGCCATAGTATGGAAAATGGGGTATTAGAGAAACTGAAGAAAATGGGGCATCTAATAAAATGTATAATGATGGTTATTATTTATGTAGCACTTTTGAAGTGTGATGTCGGGAAGAATAGTAAATAATTAAAGACAAGGAAATGTGCTAAGACTGGTAACATAGAGAATATCAAAATAGAAGTGATATATTTTTAAATGCTTTGAGCACTTTTTTCTTTTCCTTTTGTATGCTGGCCTAAGAAAATTGTTCTCATAAAGAATCTCAAAAGATAAATGAGGTAGTAACTAAGGGTGCTATAAAATTCTGAGAGAGGCCTTATTACAATATATGGAATATAATCTGTCGCAGCCTGAAATGCTTGGCTGAATATCAAATTCTGCCCTTAGCACTAGAATTATAAGAGTTCTGCCCATTTTGTATTTAAACACTGTGTATTCTCTTACTGAAAACACTTTCAGCTTTCATTCAATTGACCCAAATATCCTCTGCCAATTGCTTACAAAGATTCATTTCTTTGATCACATTAGGGATGGTCCAGGCATAAGAAAATATCATAAGTAACCAAGTGGTCATAAAAATGAGAACAAAAAGGAAGCTGCATTATATTAATTCAGGAGAAAACACCTGAAGAGAAAATAAAATCAAAATGATAGAATTTTGAGCAGGAAATTTTGAGCTAGAATTCAGAAGCAAGTAGGGGTGGCTGTGGACTCCATTGTACTCACATCAACTGTGTCTAGGGACTGGGAAAGGAGTCGACTGTGATGAAAAAACTAAAGCTGAGAATTAGTTAGAGCTGGGGAAAAAAAAAGTTAACAACCTGGTACTTCTTGTATTTGGATTTTTAATCTTGTACAGATTCCCCAAACTCTGAAATGCTCTATTTTTAATCTTCCTGACCAGGTTGGCTCTTGGATCTATGTTCCATAGGAGTTCTAGAATAAACCTGGATATGGTTTTTGGGTTTGCTCTTCCTCTTCTCCCAATTCAGACAATAGGCCCTCGTTCTCAAATAGGAATTGGCTTCCCTCTTTCTTGATGGGTTTCATAATTATTAATATAGCTTTATCTTGCCTTAGTCAGGATTCAACAGGTAAAGACCTCAATCTTGTATAAGCCAGGGGGTTTTGAGGAGGAATTAGATGAGCCAGTAGTTAGTGTGTTCTAGGTCTGTGAAACTTCACGAGGGATACTCAAGGGTGTGAAGACAGCTTACAAGGGAAGAGAGGCAAAGGATACAACTGGAATCTGCAAGGAATCTGGGGACACAGTATAGGGACTGCAGTCATTGCCAAGGTCAGGATTTAATTAGAATCTGGTGGAAGGGACCACACAGGGTCCAGACTTTGGGTCTTTGGTTGGGAGGTTCTTCTTCCATCTGTCTGCCCTCTCCTTATCAGGCTTCTTTGTTGAATCTTCATGTCTTCACTAAGACCAAGCATGCTAACCATGAGTGTCATCCTAAGTCTCTGCCTTGGGTCCTCTTCTCCCCCTATAGTATCTTGCTTAGTGATCTCACCATCTCTCATGGATTCAATTATTATCTCTTCCAAACTTCCCTATTATCATCATGGATCCCAGAATCCTCCCAGTTACTCAGGCCTGCAACCATTAGTATCCTCAACTCCTCACTCTCTCCTACCCCCCCAACTCCATATTCAATTTGCTAAGTCCTGTCATTTCTACCTTTGTAACTTCTCTCAAATATGTCCTCTTTTCTTCTCTGACACTACCACCACCCTGCTCCAGGCTCTCTACACCTTTGCCCTACCACAAATCTTTTCCCACTCTAGCCCATCTTTCATTTAAATGTTAAGTTGATATTTTAAAAAATTAACTGTGTCAATTATTATTTAATAAACTCCATGGTTCCCTATCTCATTCCAGATCAAATATATGCTCCTCTATTTTTCATTCAAACCTGTATATAACTAGTCGCCTTCTCCCCCCTTCCCCTTCTTCACATGTGGCACTCTACCCCCTGACTCCAGGCATTTTCATTGGCTGTTCTCATGCCTGGAAATCTGTCCCTCCTCATTTAAATCTCCTGGTTTCCCTGGGTTCCTTAAATCTCAGTAAAATCACCTTCAATGTGAAGTCTTTGCCAATCCCCCTTAATGCTAATGCTTTTATTCTGTTGATTATCTCCAGTTTAACCTGTATGTTTCTTGTTTGTACATCATTGCTTAAGTATTGTCTCCCCAGTTAGAATATGAGATCCTCTAAGGGCAATGACTGTCCCCCCCCTTTCTTTGTATCATCAGCTTTTAGCCCAGTATTGGGAACATGAATAGCACTTCATAGTTGCTTGTTCACTTGACTAGCTTGCTGAGGAGGATGAAGGCATTTCAGTGATGTTTTTTTTGGAGAGCTGCTCTATAATCTTGGTATTCCCAGTGTCTGGTAACTCCTCTCATCAGTGCGGATGATAGCTGGTGTTTTGTCTTCTGCAATTAGATTGTAAGCCAACACCCCATCAAGAGATTGCTCCTCAAGCTAAGACAGCCCACCTACTGGGGTGAGTAAGGCATCTCATTTCCTGGAACAACAGTGAAATTAGCAAGGGCCAAGGGGTCCTTGGAATCACAGAATTGTAATGCTATGGATCAAAGGAATCTTACAAGACATATAGTCCAACCTCTTCATTTTACAAATAAGTAAACTGAAGCCCAAAGTAGTTAAATGTCTTGCCCAAAGTCATAACACTAGTAATCAACAAAGTCCAGATTCAAACTCATATCAGGGGATTCTCTGCTTAATGATCCAAGTTCAATGCTGTTTACACTGCCCAAAGATACTTTAGTTTATAAGGAATGCCTGGTTCTAGCTCAGAGGCATTTGACTGATTTTGCCCCTTTAATCTCATAGCCAAGACTGTGTTTATCAATTAAGTTACATGTAGATGGAATTTTCTATTGTGCACATTTTCCTGAAGATTCCAAAATAGAAAGAGGGATACCATGCAGGAGGAGGGAATGTACCTAATGCAGAGACAATCTGTGGAAAGAAAGAGTAGGTTCCAGACTACCACGGGAAAATGAATCAAAAAACATAAAGATATTGGGTCGTACTGAGTTCCTTAATGGAAGGGAAGGGGAACAAAGAAAAAGAGAAGGCCAGAACTGGAGACAATTTTCTCCTGCTTCAAAATGTTGCCTGTGGCCAGCCTGCAAACACAATATGACTTGCGATCCCTTTATAAGAGCAGTTATAAAGGAAAACATTACATAACTAACACAATAGAAAAGGAGGGTAAAAAGTCATCACACTGTCTTGAATGAACAGCTCCTGGGAGTCATTTCTAATGTGCATAATAGATTTATACAATGTATGTCATCACTTTAGAGCTGGCACATTACAATAACACAAGCAAAAAAAAAAGGTTAAGAGCAGCCAAAATAGGTTTCCCTTCCAGGTCTTTTCACGTCCTAATTCAGTAACCATTGGCATGCTCCATGGACATCTATTATGCATGGACAAGGAAAATGACCCTGGCATCTAGTCACAAAATAGCCTTGTTCTGTTCTCACTGTTATTTGGTTCTTTACTACGTGTTGTCTATTGTGAGGACTCTTTTCTGGGAGGCAGAAGAGAAAATTTTGTTTAAAAAAGTGGGAGAATGGAAGAAGAGAGGAGAATATTTTCATCTGAGGTTGTCAGCTTTAGCTTCTAAGAACTTCAGATAAAGAAAATAATTTTTTAACTTTTGCTCAATAATATATCACTGTCCGGGTGTCCAGTCCACCATCATTACAATTCATCTTCCAAAAAAACTCTAGGCAAATAAGTTCTTCTTTCCTTGAATTCCAATAGAAGCCAACTGTATGTTAATTAAGTGTATGTTTTTCAGTCATTGCCTTAGTTTTGTGTGTTTCTTCAAAGCTTGTCTCCCCTAATTAAAAAGCAAAAGAAATTGGTAAATGGCATTAGGCTATTCAACTGAATTCAATTTAACATTTGCTAGTGGCATTATGCTTGACTTTGGGGACACAGAGATTGACAGACATAGAACCATCTCTCAAGAAGGTATACAATGATGTAAGGGGTAAGGTGCACATAGATAGTTATAATTAGAAGGTAAATGGGGAAAGTCAAAATAATAGGGCTGGGCTGTATTAAAATCAATTCAACAAACCTTCATTAGTCACCTACTGTATAGCAGCTACAGTACTAGGTACCAAGGATACAAAGAAAGTTTCTGCCTTCAAAACAGTTACATTCTTGAAAATACATGAACATGATTGCACATATGTAACCTATATCAAAGTGCTTGTTATTTTAGGGAAGGAAGAGATGAGAAAGGGAAGAAGAAATTTTGACACTCAATTTTTAAAAGTTGGATGTCAAAAATTGTCTTTATATGTAATTGGGGAAATAAAATACTATATTAAAAATGCAAAACAAAAGAAGTTTATATTCTATTATATTCTAACCTTTGTCTGGGGAAAGACAGCAGAGATAGAGAGCAGACAGAGACAGAAAAAGAGAGAGAGAGAGAGAGAGAGAGAGAGAGAGGAGAGAGAGAGAGAGAGAGAGAGAGATGTGTGTATATGCGTGCACAAATTAAAAACAAAATAAGTTTTGTTTTGGTGGGAGTGAATATGCACTAGCATCTGGAGGGAATAAGGAGAGCTGTAGGAATGATCTCTCATTTCAGATGAGTTATAAAAGAAGCAAGGAATTAAGAAGAATTGAAGTAGGAAGGCATTTGGGCATAGGAAAAGGCCAATGCAAAAGCACGGAGAGAAAATATGGAGTGTCATAAATGAGGAATGGCAAAAAGGCAAAGTTCAGCCTTGTATGGCTCAACTGCTAGAAGTTGAGAAGTAATGTATAATGCTATTGAGAAGGTAGCTGGGGGATAGGTTATGAAGGATTTAACACCAGAAGAGAGATTGTTTAGTTGTTTCAATCATACAACTTTTTGTGACCTTATTTGGGATTTTCTTGACAAAGATACTGACTAGAGTGCTTTGTGGGCACTTACAGGAGTCTGGAGATCTTAGTTTCAGTTCCAGGACAGAGGGGAGAACTGAAGGAGAATCTGAGGCCAGAGGCACCAACTCCCATACCTCAGTACTAGAAGTGATTATAAAAACTAAGCTACTACACATTTTTTTTTAATGCACAGGCAAAGGAGAAAAAATTCAACCATAGAGAGTTACTGTGGAAATACAGAAAATCAGGGTTCATCTTCAGAGGATGATAGTGAAACAAATAAATCCTCTTATACCCCAAAGAATAATGTCAAATACTTGCTTGCACAATAGTCCACATAATCAATTGCACAAAAAGAATTCATAGAACTTTTAAAAAAAGACTTTAAAAATCAAATAAAAAATAAAGAAATAAAAAATAATTAAATGAGATGATGGAAAATACTATCTACATCCAGAGAAAGAACTATGAGTTTGAATGCAGATCAAAGCATACTATTTGCTCTTTTTCTCCTTCTGTTTTGTTTGTTTCTTCTTTCTTGTGGTTCCTCCTATTGTTTCTAATTCTTCTTTATAACATGACTAATGTGAAAATATGTTTAATAGGAATGTATATGTAAAGCCTATATCAGATTGCATGCCGCCTCGGTGAGGGAGGTCTGGAGGGAGGGGGAGAAAATTTAAAACTCAAAAGGTTATGGAAATGAATGTTGAAAACTAAAAATAAATTAATAAAAAAATAAAATGGGAGAGATTGAAGAAAAACTAAACAATAACAACAATCCAAGAAAAAATAAGGTTATGAAGAGAAAGTCAACCAATTAGAAAAGGAGATCCAGAATCTTAAGGGTGAAAACAAATACTTGAAGATCAGAATTGGGCAAGGGGAAGCCAGGGAAGTTGTAAGAGATTAAGAAATAATGAAACAAAATATAAAGAATGAAAAAATAGAAGAGAATGTGAAACATCTCAAGAAAAACAACTGATCTGGAGAACAGATCAAGAAGAGAAAATATAAGAATAATCAGACTACCTGAAAGCTATGTTAAAAAAGAATCTTGATGTAATAATACAAGAAATAATTTAAGAAAATTTTTCTGAAGTATTAGAACAAGAGGAGAAAGGAGACATAGAAAAAAATTCACTGATCACCACCTAAAAGAGATCCTATGAGGAAAACTCACAAAAATATTATAGTCAAATTCCAAAATCCCAGCTGAAGGTTAAAATACTATGAGCAACAAGAAAAAAAAACAATTTAAATATGATGGTGCCACAATTAGAGCCACACAAGACCTAGCAGTGGTGACATTAAAAGACCACAGGCCTTGAAACCACTATATCAAAGAGCAAAGAACTAGGATTACAGCTGAAAACATCATACCAAGCAAAACCCAGCATAATTCTGAATGTAAAAAAAATTGACAATTACTGAATTGTCAGACTTTCAGGACCTTATTAAAATAAAAACCTGAACTTAATGAAAGATTTGACATAGAAGAATCAAGAGAAATATAAGGTACATACATACCAAAGACTAATTATAAGGGACACAATAAGGACAGACTGTTTACCTTTTATGTATACAAAATATGAAATGAATGTCTTAGTTTGTTATTAGTAACTGAGTACTTTGTAGGAAATATTAGGGTAGACCTGAATATGCTATGACTTTAAAAAGTAAAACTGTTTAGGAACAGCTAAAATGAGTAATTATCTTATGCAAATGAGATGTGAGAGGAAGATCCAACACAGAGGAATTAGATCGGAGGCAGGAGGACTGTTCTGGAAACCTTTCATTGGGATTGGATTCAAGAGGCAACTATATATATATACACACACACATACACACATATATATACACACACACATACACACATATACACAAACATACATACATATACACACACACACACACATCTAGAAGAGTATCAAAGTCTTCTAAATTCAGAAAGAAATAAAATGCTAAGGCTATAGGGAGGGGGAAGAGAATAAGGGAGGGATCTCTAGAGGGAAGAGATGGAATAGGTTAAGGGGGATATAGAAGGGTGTTTAATGGGAATGGGAGGATAAGGGAGGGATCCTTGGGAGAATAAGAGAGGGATCTTTAGAGGGGACTGTGAGGGAATAGGTTAAAGGGGGGGGAATAAAAGGGTGTTTGTATTTATGGAAATGGGAGGATAAGGGAGGGTTCCTCGAGGAGGGGTAGGTTAAATAATAGGAGGGCAAGGCAGTGGGTAGAAGCAAAGTAGAGAAGCCAGGAGGAATAGGAAATAAGAGATACATACAAACATAAAACAAATATTAGGAGTATAATTTGTTAGGGAAAGTATATGCTTATATATGTATTTACATATATATGTACGTATGTGTATATATGTATATGTGCATGTACATATCTATATCTATAAATATATCCATGCTTAACTGTAGCCTTCTGAAGGAAGGGGGGAAAAGAACAAAGTAAAAAGTGCACAGCAGAGAACAAACGAAAGCTTACAAGGAAGCAAAGAAAAGATTCATAGCTCTCAAAACAATGTGGAATATTTATTGCATAGACTTTCTTGAAATGGAAATTTATTGCTATATATTTTGCTATGGTATATATTTGAGTACAATATACTATGTTCTGCTGTGTGCAAGACTTTTTTTATTTCTCATTTTCTATTTGAGTTAATAATGGGTTTCTTTTTTTTTATTATGTATTTAAATTTTAGAAAAATAAAAAAGCTTTCTGACCTCCTAAAAATGTGTTAGAGTATTTCAACCACTATCCTAATTGGGGTGGTGAGACCACCAAATGAAATAATGCATAGAAAATCCTTTGTAAACCATAACAGGCTATACAGTCCTTTAGGTATGGACCAGTCACTGTGCTACATAAAAGGAAATTCAAAGGGATTCAAAGAAAAGAAAAGTATGCAAGTAAGAAAAAAAAACAGAAACAATGTCTCTTCTTAAGGAGCAAACATTCTAATGGGTGAGTTTGGGTAGGGAGAGTTCATTTTGGCTTCCTAAGTTTTCTCATGCTGCCCTCCCTTTCACCAGCATCAAACACCAGTCCAAAGCTTTTTTTGAATTTATTTTTCTAGAAACTTTTTCCTAGCCAATCATTTCATGTCCTAATAACACAGCATCTGAGTTGAAAGTGACATCAATTTATTCCAATCTGCAGTTGAATAAACATACTTTCTGTCACATTCCAAGCAAATTGTCAATCTTTAACTGAAGACCTCTAATGAAGGGGACCCACCTTACATACAGTCCGTATTTACCTCATGGCAAATGAGTTCTTCTAACTCCAATAACACTTAAGTTATTCTATATAATGTCATGTTAAAAACTCTTTGTTGTATGGGTCCCAAAATGGAATAAGAAGTCCTTGATGAAAAGAAACTGTGCTTTCCCTGATTGTGATAGCTCTGACAGCACCCAGCACAGTGCTTGGCATGTGGCCTATCCTCAGTGAACAAGAAAGGGGCAAGGAACTGACCTATGATAACACTGATAAAGGGATCTCCTAGACAAAGATGTTCTCTCTACCAATGCTTTGGTTACAGAGAGCCTAAGTTCCACCTCATTTAATTGTGGGTGCAACAAATAGGATAGGTCCTACATAATCCACTCCCTTCTGATCCTTCTCACCCTTCCTGCAACACCAATCTTTACCAAAAAGTAGAGCCATTTCTGACTATTCTATATGTGGAAAACTAGCCTGGGTTCAGGGCTATTCTTCATGTAACCTAGATTGTGGTTATAGCATCAGCTTAGCATTCCCAGAGCAGGAGAGACAGCTTTTTTTCCTCCTGGGAATGTGAGAGGCCTGCAATTACTTAAGTTCAGTGGGAAGACTTGGGGCACTATTTCAGACATTAGCTGTAACAACAATACAAATCTCTAACCCCCTGGACTACAGAAGAAGGTAGATGCTAATATACTGGGAGGCATAAACATTATTTACTCCTGAAAGAATGGCATGCAAAGATTAAAGATGGATGTAAGATGTTTTCTGGGATTTTTTAAAGTTACTTTCCATAGACAGTAGTTTTGTGCAATTTTATTACATAAGAAGTATCCACCTAAAAATACAAAATCAAAAAGATTCCTGGAAAAAAATAGGACAAAATCAATGCAAAAAGCTAGAAGGGTTTCCTCATGTGCATCAGAGCACAGTGTTTGGCATGCGATAAGCAGTATATAAAGGTGATATATATGTGTACATATATATAAAATGCACACACACACACACACATATATATAATTATGGCATAATAATAGCTATCATTTACATAGCACTTCAAGGTTTATAAAGTACTTTGGAAGTGGTATCTTATCCCATCATCACAATCCAAGGTAAATACTTATTATCCTCCCTAATTCAGAGATGAGGAAATTGAGTCTAAAAGGGGTTAAGTAATTTTTCAATGCTCACACAGATAAGCTTCTGACACAGGATTTGAATTCAGATTTTCCTAATGCCAACACTTTATCTACTGTGCATTTATCTTCCTATGAAGGTGATGCTGGCCAGCCTCATCAAAGTGGAAGCAAGGTCTCCTGGATCTCAGCAAATCTTGGATGTTTGTGAGACACTAACTTCAATGGAACTCCCTAAAGCACATTCAGCAGAAACATGAGGCAAGATAACCTTGCTTAGTAGCCCTCATTAAAAATCAAACTCAAAAGAGGGAGAGGGATTATTTTCCTTTATCAGCAAATTTACCTTTTACTTTATTGTAAGTTAGCTTTCATTTACAGTTGTTACCATTGTTTCAAGAAAAATTCACTTTTTTCCCTTTTTTTCAAAATGCATTGTAGAAGAGGTTGAGTGACTTCATACATAGAAATTTGATTTTGTTTTCAAACAAGAGGCAATGTTATAATTAGAGGAGATGAGAAATTTTGTGTGTCCTTTATATTCAAAAAATAAATGACTCTGCCCTATTCAAAATATCTTTATGTGGCTAGGTGTGTTAATTCTTTTTATTTTTAAATTTTAATTTATTTAAATTAATAAGCATTTTTTTTCTCTCTTCCCTTCCTTAGCCCCATAGAGGGAAAAAAAAAAGGAAAAGAAGAAACTAGACCCCTAGTAACAGATAGGTATCATCAAGCAAACCAAATTCCCATATTGACCATAAATACATATCTCTTTCTACATTTTGAATTCATCATCTCTCTCAAGAAGTTTATCGTTATGTTATGACTTTTTCCCACATCTTTATCAAAATAGGTGATGATTAAACATGAGAGAGGTTGACTGAGGTGAATGACAATTACCATAAAAACAAGTAGATAGTAATGCTAAGGGTACAAAATCCCATGCTTTCTTGCTACAGTGCATCTGTGAGCACATTTATTTGGATATATTCTCCAATGATTCTGGCCAGAGGCCACCCATTTCTGATCAATCTGTACAATTTTCCACCATGTCCTCCCACAATTCTGGAATAGGATTTTTACATTTGTAGTGCCTTCCTCTAGATATCTTGAAATTGAATGGATACCAAGGACTACCTAAGTTGTCCCCTAATATTTCCCTCATTCTTTAGACTAGCCATTTTTTTTCTTTTTTTTTCCTGGTCACGTATTTTTTACTTATAATGTGTTCCGGCTTGCCAATACCCACCATATGACTGTCCATTGCTATTTCAGTGATCCTCAATTTCATTTTTTTTGGAGACTGTAATTTTCCATAAGGTACAGTCATACATCACCACCCAAATAATATTAATGATAAAAAAAGAAATGGTAAATTAGTAATAATATTTAGTGTGAAAATGGCTAATCATAGAAAAAGGGATGAAGATAAAAGATGAGTTATAAAACTCCTTTCCTAATAATTTTAAGTAATGAATAGGAATGAATTGGTATGGGAAATGGTTACGACTACAAAGAAAGTTTATGTGTTATTCTATGAATAGGCAAAGGAAGATCACATCACTTTGGAAAAGAAGACAAAGTCTAAATTTTCAGCAGTAAAGTTCAAACTTTGTAGAGCATTAGGCAGTTGAAAGTAAGACCTTGGAACTGGTTTTATTCGGCTTTCCTGTTATTAGTTAAAGCTCTGAGCTGCTGACCAGGATTCTAAACTTAATAATTATCTTCCAGTCACACAACAAATAAACAAACAAAAATACTTCATTAAAAAGGTTCATGCTGAATAATGCGGAATAGTCAACATGAGCATGCCAGGATAAAAGAAACAGACATAACCATCAATAGGGACCAAAAAAAAAAAACTGTTGACAACTCAAATAAAGGATGGTATGGGGAAGTCATACCAAATCTATATATCTTTGCTCTATTTTAAACACATTTTAGCAAAAGTGAGAGAATTGAGAAAATATGCTCTGAGGAATATTGAACAACAGCAAAAGCACCTTGTCCCCTTTGCCTGAAAACTAACAGTATATCCTTTCCCAGTGTTTGGATTCGACAGGGTCAAGTGTATTGTAAGGACAGCACCTGCACATAAGAAATGTCCCCAGAAATCTACTCCAACATCATAAGCAGAGTGTTCATCCTGAATTTCCTCTGGGTGACTCTGACACCGTGCCAACAAAATACTACTTGTCAATTGCCCATATTGCTATGATTAATTTGAATGAGATCCATGTAAATTTTGAAAAGAAATAAAACACAGGAGCCTTGAGAAAATATCTGCCACTTTACCATGGGGCTCAGTATGAAGTAAAACTAGGCTGATCTATTTATAGATATAAGTATTTTGAAGAAACATCGCTTCTACAAACTGACTACATTTCCCACCTGGGGAGAGAAATTAGAACTGTCATGCTTTGAAACTTCATCTCTCTCTCTCTCTCTCTCTCTCTCTCTCTCTCTCTCTCTCTCTCTCTCTCTCTCTCTCTCTCTCTCTCTCTCTCTCTCTTTCTCTGTCTGTGTGTGTGTGTGTGTGTGTGCTTGCGTGTACCCCAAACCAGAGTTTAAATTCCTTCTTATAGTCAGAGTCACAGAACTTAAAACTAAAAGAGCCCTTAGAAATCACCAATGCTTTTATTGTACAAATGAGGAAATAGGATTGGGGAGAAGAGGTGGGTTAAGTAACTTAATTGCACATACAGGTGGATTGAATACAAGATTTGGAAACAACCAACTGAGTTCAGTTTGAACTTCTGTCACTAGCTATGTGACAATGGAAAAATTACTAAGCCTTTCTAAGCCTTAATTTCCTTAATTATATAATAAGAATAAAAATAATACCTATGAGGTAAGACAAAAGCAAAATAATGAATAGAAAGTGCAATTTACACACAGTATTGTATAAATTTCAGGTATAGGCAGCTAGTGGCACAGTGGATAGAAAAATGGGCTTTGATTCAGAAAGACCCAAGTTCAAATTTGACCTCAGACACTTAATAGATAAGTTAAATTGGGTAAGTCATTTAATTTATGTTTGCCTCATTTTCTTCAACTGTAAAATGGGGATAATAATAGCACCTATCTTTAAGGGTTGCTGTGAAGATCAAATAAGATAATATTTGTATAAAGCACTTAACACAATGCTTGGTAGGTGGTAAGAGCAATATAAATGCTGATAAATGTGTTTTCCCTTTCCCTTTAACCAGTAAGTAAGTTGTCAGGATTTTAACTCAGGTATTGTGATTCCAAATCTAATCTTCTTTCTCTTACTCCATGAAAATTGTCTCCCCGGTGTAAACATGGACCATATATTTTACGTCTCTTGTATTCCTCATATTACATAGCATGCAGTAAATTCTCAACAGAAATTTTCAGATTGATGGATAGAATAATTTTTCTCTGTAAACCAGTCCAATGGTAGTGACATCACAATAGTGATGTCTTATGGTTTTGCATGCCTAGTATTTCCATACAGATATCAAATTTCAAAACCACCTGTAGCAAATAGAGGTGTGGGAAAATGTGTGTGCACAGCTGATATTGTCAGTATTTGAAAAAAAAATCAGTCATTCTCAATTGAAGAAGATTATTTCCAGATGCTTTGTATTTCTCAGTTATGCTGAAAAAAACTCAAATTGCTACATAAGAGTTGTCATATCAGTATCAAATTATGAAATGATTATGAGGTGAAATCTTTCCCAAAAATGTGGTGACTGGAGGTGGGAGCGTTACCACTTCTCAGCATTTGGATGGTATATAAAGACATAAGCTCAAGGTGCACTCTTGAACAATACCTGTCAGGAATTGTGGAAGAAAGAAATAAAGTTTGCCCACCATTAATTCAGTAGACATTTTTCTGTCAATAAAAACTCATCTGGCCTGATCTTTTCCATTATCTGTCTGGTCACTTTGAAAGTAATGAAGGTCAAGTTAGATCCCATATCCCCACAGGGAGAATTTTTGGAACCAAACTCTGTTTAAAGGAAGGTAAACTTCAGGCAAAGACAAATAATAGTTAAAAATACTGGCTTTATTCCCTGAATAACTTTGCATAGAAAAACAAGACAAGTGTTCTTTTGAGTTTCTTATTTGAATAAATGATGCACAGGATACTGACAGATTAAGCATGTAGGATATAACTTTGGCTGCATCTCTTTTTTTTGTAATTAATAGTGTGTTTCTATAACACATAACACCAATAAAGATGATGATGATAAAAAAAAACAGATGAGCCAATTTAAAATGTAACAAAGAAAAAGTTTCCTCCCTCCTTTCCTTTCTTCTTCCCTCCCTTAATACATTCCTTTCTTCTTTCCTCCCTCTTTTCCCTGTCTTCTTTCTGTTTTTCTTTACTTCCTTCCTTTCATCTTTCCTTTCCTTATTTACTTCCTTTCCTTTCCTCCCTTCCTCTTTCTTTTTTCTTCCTTCCTTCTTTCTTTTACTCTTTTCTTCCTCCTTTCTTCCTCCTTTCTTTCTCTTTCCTTCCTTCCTTCCTTCCTTCCTTCCTTCCTTCCTTCCTTCCTTCCTTCCTTCCTTCCTTCCTTCCTTCCTTCCTTCCTTTTTTCCTTTGTTCTTTTTCTTTCTTTCTTTCTTTCTTTCTGTCTGTCTGTCTGTCTTTCTTTCTTTCTTTCTTTCTTTCTGTCTTTCTGTCTTTCTTCTTCCTAGCTTTCTTGTGCCTCAGTTTCTTCATCTGCAAAAGGAAAGTGCTGGTTGACATTACTCATATGGCTTTTTCCTTCTATAGATTTAGCGTCTTATGTTTAATCAATGATACCACTAATGTGGGGTACAAATTTTTTTTTTTCATATAGGCACTCTTGCCCTTTTTCAGCCAATGTATTTGGTATGATTGAGGCCAGATTGCTTGTGATTAATCATACAGTATATACCCTCAATTTCATGCCTATCACACATTCTTTAGCTTTCGTTAGATTAAAATATGCACCAGGAAGAACTATTTTTGTGTTGAGCAGGGTGGTGTTGCTTTCATAAATACCCATGCTAAGATTGTGGGATTGTAGAACTATAAGAGACCACAAGAATCATCCAGTACAATCCCTTCATTTTATAGATCAGAATACTGAGGCTCTTAGACTGCAAGAGAAGATCATTCAATTAGTTTAGTAGCAGAGGCAGCACTAAGACTCAGGTTTCCTTGAATTCATTTAGTAATCTTTAAATTACACCATTTAGGACAATGTTTATAATTTTTAGAGAATATGTAATACACACATATATATGTAAAAAATTGTGTGCATCAGTGTTTGAAGAATCACTATTTGATTTTACATTTTATAACTATGTTTGACAATATCACAAAAATTCTGGGGAGAAATTTATAGTGAAATAGCTAATTCAAATACTTGCATAAAAAAGAGTCAACACCAACCTCATTCCATTAACATAAAGCCATCAATTTAATTCATATGCATTATATAAGGCTCTACCAAGGAAAACCTTTCAAATAATTTTCTTTCCCATTTACCCAATTAAAATAGCATGAAAAAAAATAATACTGATTTGGGTACTGAAGAGTTAAGATACAATCAAATGCCATTTGGGAAGCTTTTTAAATTATCTGAAGCCTTACAAAACTGCAAAGTTTGAATAGCATAACAACCATCTGTATTCAATAAAAACTGATGTATTCAGTCCTAGTATTAGAGTGAATGAATAAAACATTGAATTCCCCCTAAGGTACAGAATGATCTGAGATGTTTTTGATTACTTAATAAGGTTCTTTAAAGACTAGGGTGGCCGTGATGGTGAGGGTGAGTCTTATATTTGTGAATTTAGAAGCACACTCAATAAATACCAGCTTTTAAAGAAAGAAGGTGAAAATTTGTTTCTGTTTCTGCATGCCTTGAATGCCAGGAATTGAAGTGTCTTTAATGAAAACAGGTTCACATTTGCCCTACATCATCCAAGTAGTCACTTTCTGATCTCCAAATTCCAACAGAATTATTTATAGCTTTCACTTATGAAATATGCAGGGAAAATTATCTGAACTATGGAATCACTCCTAAACAGTAACTCTACTTTTTTTTTGGAGGGCTTTTGGGGGGAAGGGCAAAAGGATAGAAGGATTTTTTTTTGTCTTTGAGGGGAAAAACAGTAGTAGTTTATCTTTAAATTCTTGTTAAAAATGACATACCATTATTCTTTTCTATTTTTTTTTACTTCTAGAGGAGTTCCACCAAATAGTTTTCAGTCCTGAAGCAATTTGTACCAACCATCATCATTTCTCCAAAGATCCCAGTCCCTGTTAAAATCATGCACTGAAGTCTTTCAACATCAGTATCTTGAACAAACACAGGGCTAGCCTGTGAGTCATCCTTGCAATATCTATCACCGTCTCTGTTTTTCAGAGCTTATTTTTGACCTGGCCTAGTTTCTTTCAAAGCTTACATATAGTTTTACATATTCTTTCGGTGCTTCTTTCTCATCTTCCTCAGTCCCTGAACAGGGCTGGACTTGCCTTAATCCATTTGTTCATTACTTCTGATCTAGCAACACGATATTCACTGGTGTGATTTCCTCTTCCTCTTCATTCTGTTCTTATATTCTCTAGCAGGTCTTCAATGATGAGGTAAGGAAGATGTGTGCTCCTCTATCTGCCTGAGTTTATCGAAGTTGTAGATGACATTTTCTTCTCATTCGCATGTGTATTTTGCACCAGTGGATGAAGATTGCCAACCAAACCATGATTGCTCATCCATTGCAATTCTTTTCCATGCCCTCTAAAACTGTTCAGAAATTGTCTAAACACTGTGATTCATTGTACTCTGAGTCATTTTTTTTAATAACACTCTGTTACCATCTCTGTAGAAGTGGAAGGGGTAAGCAACATAGGATTTGAAAACATTTGCATTTTGTTTCTTTTTTTCTTTCATGAGTTACCATGAACAAAGGAATCATCACAAAGTAGTCAGTCTATTGGTGATGTTCTTTAACATGCCTTTCTTTCTTGTTTTCAGAAAGCAGACAAGGTTTGATGCTGGGGTTGTATAAAGTCTTTTAGGAATGGTTAATCAGACCAGAATTCATAATCATCTGTCAGAACTTTGAGGAAGCCAGAGACATTGTAATGCAGGATTTGTGGGGGATCAGGTATTCCAAGTCTGTGTTAAAATGTTTCTGTTCTCTTTACATGCCACCTATCCAGATCTCCTTTGCCAGTATCTATAAAAATGATGTTTAAAAAAAATCAGGTGACTTTTAATAGAACAAATGGTAAAGGTGTCTCTTTTGTTTCATCACACACTTTCTCAAAATATAGTGATTCACTACAAGATATTTTTAAATGCTATTCTCTAAGAGTATAGAAATTATAGCTCTATGCAGAACTCTATGATCAAAGACTGACCTGTTCAGAACATCTAACTTGTGCTTCTAACTTAGAATATCTACCTAATTTCAATAACTAGGGAGTGTCATTCTTTTCTTTTTTACAATTACATTTTTCAACTAACAAATGTTTCTTTCTATTCTCATTCTACTCCTCAACTGAGAAAGAAAAACAAACTAAACCCTCATAATAAACATGAAAATCAAATATGCATGTTGGCCATGTTAAAAAAATAGTATGTGTCAGTCCTCATCCCTCTCTCAGGAGGTATCATTCTTCAGCACTGGTCCTCTGGAATTATAGTTGATCACTGCCTTGATTAGGGATCTTAAGTCTTTTAAAGTTTTTTTTTATCAGATAATCCATTATTGTATTAATTATTCTCCTGTTTCTACTCACTTTACTTTGCGTCACATCAAATAAATCTCAAGCCTCATTCTCCCTTTTGTCATTTCTTATGATGAAATAACATTCTGTTATGTTTATTTACCATAATTTGTTGAATTTCCCCAAATGAAAAGCACTGACTTAATTTCCCAATTATTTGCCACTGTGACAAAACTGATACAAAAATATTTGTCTATATGAGTCCTTATTTTTTTTTTGTTTCTTTGGGCTATAAACCTTGTTGTGGCATTTATAGGTCTGAGGGTATTTCTAGGTCTAAGTTAGTAAATTTGGGGACACAGTTTCAACTTCCTTTAGAGAATGATTGGAAAAATTTACAACTTTGCCAACAGTGTGCTAATGCAAATGTTTTCCCAAAGCCCCACGAGAAATGGATTATTTTCCTTTGTTATCAACACTTTCAATAACATGGGTTTAAGGTAGAACCTCAGCACTGCTTTAGTTTTATAATTTTTCTAATCAACAATCTATGTATTTAAGTATTTTTTTTTCATGTGGCAGTTCATATCAGAGTATTTGGCTATTTATATGCAGGTAATGACTCTAGTAAATAGTTTTAGATCAAATTTGTCATGATTATCGACTCTAGAACACAATAGACATGTTCTTATTTCTATACCTATGATAAAATTATTCCCCACACATGGAAGGTCCTCTTTCTATACCTAATCACAAAATTCCTGTAGGCACAGCACTCTATATAGAATAGGCATTTATACATTTATTGAATTGAGTTAATAAGATGTGATTTTTTAAAAGTATACTCATCTCTAAATTATAAAATCATGATTTAAATCCTGGCACTTACTAGCCATGTCTTTAGTTAGATCACTTAATCTTGAGGGGTTCATCTGAAAATGATCTCTGTTATCATTTCTATCATTAAATAGTTGTGAATTGAATTGGCCTAATTTCTCTAAGTAATCATTCATAGTAGCCTCAATTAGAAGGCACCCTACTTGCTATAATAGCACTTTATATTACTCTTATTTACTTTTTAAAAAATGTCTGCTGTATCACCCTTTGTGTATGTCCCATGGTACTTTATTTCATCATAAACTTCTTAAAGTCAGGGACTATATCTTATCCCTGTTACCCTCTGTGTCTAATAAAGACGTCGTTCATAGAAGAAACTTAATAAACATTTGTTAAATGAAAATTATTTGTGCCATCTGCTTGTCCTTTTAACATCTCTCATATCTGGGGGTTTTATAACTCAGGTTTTTTATTCATTATTGTTTCAATGTTGAATTCAATTAGAACCCATTTTCTAGTTTATAACTTACCTGTCAAAAAATGGGCAAATTCCACATAGATTTTTCTAACTTTATTATTTAGTACAAATTTAACAGCCATAAAAATTATGACCATTTCAGTACAAAGAAAAAATTCAATAAACACAAACATGTCAATATATCAAGAAAAAAACAATTCAATCCAAACCAGGAACTTATTCTTTAAGAGTCACCTATAGGTAAGGAACCAGCCTAGGTGCTGGGATACAAAGACAAAACCAAAAAGCATAGCCTGTTCTCAAGAAGCTCACATTCCATAGATCAACTTGTTATTTGGACATTATTTAGAAAGTCAGAGCAACAACATTACTCCTTCACCAATATACTTAGACCTTCATTCACTTAATCATCTACTACTCTGCAGTCTCAATCAATCTATTCTCACCAAACAGGGCCATAGAAAGTCAGATTTAGAGCTTGAAGGAATCTTTTTTTAAGTGGTCTGACTTCTTCATTTTACTGAGGGCAAACTAGAAACTAAAAATTTCTTGTCCAAATTTAAACAGGAAATAAATGGTGGGGCTTGGTATTGAATGTCAGTTCTTTGCCTCTAAATAAAACTTTCCACTGAGCAACTCTGTCTCTTCCTGGTTCTCTTCTACTTTCACTAATTTGAGAACAGCTAATTGGGGTCAAAGGAGAGGGGAACTGGGACTACCAGGGGAAATTCTTCAAGTGGATAATCTATCCACAAGTAAGTGGGAATACACTGAATTGACCAAAGGTAGGGTGGTTGAGGAGAGGAACATGAGTTAAAGAAGTACAGAAGAATCTCCCCTCATTTAACCCCAATAAAACTTAACAGATATTGGAGATATAAACCTGCCGCTGTTTAACTGCTTGAGATTTCTCAGGTCAGAGGTGATTATCTCAACAATTCAGCCCTCATCCAGTCTACCCTTCCCCCCACATACTTCTATCTCAGTCCTCCCTCGGTGTTTCAGTACTAGAGATGTTTCTTTCACATTAAGGCAGAGACTTCTGTCTATATGAATTATGTGCTTTCTCCTGCACTTTGAGATTGATCTCTATGCTCTGACAGTATGTTGTAAGGCTATTGTTGATGCCTGAATAGCACTTCTCCTTAAAGAGCCCATGCTGCTTCTCTGCATGAACTCTCTGACTCGAAGCACTTTATTATTGATTGGTTTGTACTATCCAGAGGTTCAGGTGGAGAGTGTTTTATAGCCCAGGGTAAAAAAAACACATGAAATGTTTGTGTGCTGACACACACAAAGATAAGGAAACAGATCAACTCTGACTCATTCCAAAAGTCATGATGGTGTGTGTGTCTTTTTTCTTTTGAAACACTGACTCCATTATATGTTTTTTCTCCCTAATTTCACTGTCTCATTTTAATTTTCATCCTGAGAAAAGTTTGCACTCTTATGAAAGAAATGGTTTAATTTGTTTGGTGAAAATTGTCACTCTTTTGCTCAGAAATTTTTTGTGTCTTCCTATTCATTGGTGAGTAAAATCCAAATTCCTTTTCCTCACATTTAATATCCTCTAAAATCTGATACTTGCCTCATTTCTGACTTTATCATATCTTCCTCCCCTCCACATATTCTTCATAGCAATCAAATTATGCTATTTTAGCTCATCCTCTTGGGTCACTCTACAACTTCATTCCTGCTGGCTCATTGGATTCCCAGAGGGAAGTTTAGGACACTTCCCCTAGAGGTAACCTTGAGGTGTTGGGAATTTTGTAATTCTATCACTCATCTGCTATGCTCCCCATTGATTATCAAGTAATTAATAATCAATATCAAGACAATTTATGTCAATCAAAATTCACTAAGGGATATTATCAAGAAAGTTTCTTTAAAATCAAGGAATATATATACTACTGTGGACTCAGGCTTAAAATGGTTGGTACAAAACTTTCCCTAGACCTATGGTCATACCCTACTCTTGTAAACACAAGATTCATAAAGTAGTCTGATTCCTTCATTTTACTGAAGTCAAGCTAGAAACTAAAACTTTCTTGTCCAAATTTAAACAAAATAAATGGTGAGGCTTGGCATTGAATGTCAATTCTTTGCCTCTAAATAGAGCTTAGGAAATGTTAGAAAGTTAGAAAGGGAGAGTTAGAAAACATCACCAAACAGAGAAAGCCATAAGCTTTCAATCCCTCTCCAAGCACTCTCTCTGGCCACTTACAAAGCCACAGCAGTTGTCTTTGCCCCCTCCCAGGCCTCTTCCCCACCTCCATTCTGATGCTTTGGAACCACTCTGGTTGTTGTCCTTAGTTCTTAAAGGGACCAAAATAGCATCACTGTTAGAGTCAAGTTACAGTGTGTCCAGCTGTTGCTGATCAGAGCAGCATGAGCTTGGAATACTCTAGCACAGGTAGGGCACAAATACTCCATGTGAATATTGGGGTGGATTCTCTTAATTTGTGCATCTCACATGTATTTTGAGCTACTAAAATTCTGCTTTTCTTTTGAGTGCAGCACTTTCCTTGATGAGGGCACTCCATGCGGGACAGTTCTGTGCCAGTGTCTCCCACATCAGGCAATCAATTTCAAAGTTATTCAGAGAGACTTTGAGAGTGTCCTTATATTGCTTCTCCTGACCACCATGTGAGTTCTTTATAAAATAGTCTTTTAGGCAAACCTACTTTTGGCATTTGAACAATGTAACCATCCCACTGGAGTTGCTCTCTGCAGTAGAGTTTGAATGCTTGGTAGTTTAGTTCAAGAAAGTATCTCAGTGTCTGATACCTTAGCCTGCCAGGTGATCTGCAGAATCTTCCTAAGACAATTCAAATGGAAGTAATTCAGTTTCCTGGCATGGTGCTGGTATACCATCTAGGTTTCACAGGCATACAACAATGAAGTCAGCACAACAGCTCTGTAGACCTTCGGTTTGGTAATCAGTCTAATATCTCTCCTCTCCTATACTTTCTTTTGGAGCTCACAAAACACTCTGCTTGCTCTGGCAATGTGTGCATCAACCTCATTATCAATGTGTACAGCTCTGGAGAGTATACTGCTAAGGTAAATGAATTTATCCATAGTACTCAAAACTTCTCCATTTGCTGCAACTGATAGTTCCACATATGGATTGTGTGGTGCTGACTGGTGGAGCACCTGTGTTTTCTGGGTGTTAATCATTAGGCCAAAATTAGCACAAGCCCCAGAGAAATGAGCCATAGTTTCTTGCCTCTCATCTTCAGAGTCTGCATTGAGTGTACAATCATCTGTGAACAAAAAAAAATGCACCAACTATCCCTCCATTTTAGTATTAACTTTTCAAGTTAAATAATTTATCATCTGTGCAGTAGCCGGTCTTGATGCCATGCTCATCCTCATTGAAGGCTTCTGACAACTTTTCTTAAAAACATCATGCTAAAAAGGAAGGGAGAAAGCACACAGTCTTGTTTCACTCCACTGGTGACTGGGAAAGTGCATTTTTACCTATCTCAATGTCCTGTAGGACCTGAACCTTTACTGACAGTAATAACCTATCTGAACTCATTCTTTGATGTTTGACAGTACCAACTATTATTCTTTCTCTATCCCAATGATTCATAATCCCTGGCTATTTTTTAAACCACTTTCTCCCTCCCTCACTGCCTACTTCCTTATTCCCAACTTTCTTAACCCACCTCAGCCAAAGTCCCAATCTAAAACTACATATCTCTTCTTTGTTGCTCTTTGGAATGCTTAGTTCACAGGTAACACAATAGGCTTCATCTTAAAATGTTCCCTTTCTCACTTGCTCCATTTTTTTTCATTTGCTGAAACCTGGCTCCCTCATGATGATGCAGGGTCCCTGATCATCCTTTTCATTATTAGTTGTGCTTTCAATCTTACTGTGAATCATTAGTCATGGTGAAGGGGGACTACTTCTTGCTACCCATCCCCACTTCCAGGCTCTTATTCATTACTGTCATTCAGTAATTCCTCTTTGTTTTAGGTTCATTCAATCCATATTTAATATAAATCAAGAGTTTGATGGTTGTGGTCTACTGAGATGCAGAACATTCTCTTTACTAGTTTAATGAATTTAGTATGTTCATCACAGATTTTCTCTTTTCCCCAAATCTTGCCTTCCTAATAGGAGACTTAAGCATACATATTGACACTCTTTCAAATACTCTAACCTCCCTTTTTCTCAGCTTACTTATTTCCCATGACCTATTTCTCCATGCCACCACTATCATATACATATCCATTATCTTCTCATCACCCACAAATATATAACTTCAATGTTCATGAATTCTCACATTTCATTATCTGATCACAATCTAGTGTCATTCCATGTTCCCATTGGCCTTGCAACTACAAAGCCCATTCTTCCTCCTTAGCCAAGAACTCTAATCCCTCTATATCTCAGTTCTTTTTTTTAGGCCATTACCCGCGCATTAACTACAGTCCTTCTACTTCATCTTGACAACTTGGCTAACCAGTTCAATTCTACACTGTCCTTTTCTCTAGGCCAACTTATCTTTTCATTTTACTGGTTATCTTTCCCTGCCAAACACCAGCCTTGGATTATTCCCATCCTTTGCTGCCACTGATCCCATTTGTAAGCTGCTTAAACTTAGAGAAAATCAAGAAAACCTGCTAACTGGGTCCATCACAAAATTATGTTAAGGGGTATATGGAGTATTGAGAAAAGACTAGTAGCTCTGGGGTGTGGACTGCTGAGCAATTTCAGGATTTCTTTTGGCTTTTGGTGTCCATCTGCTACCCAGCTCTCACCTTTGGCTCTAAAAATCTGCACTCTGTAAGTGTCCATGCTCTAGTAAAACCTTTTTGGCAGACAAGCTAAATGAAGTGGAGGGTAGCCAATGGGCCTCAAAAACATTGGTGTGTTAGGGGAGTGTCTACCTCAAGCCTGTGAAGACTTCTTGGCAGAATAGACATATGTGAACAATTTGTTCCAACAAGCCATGAAGGTGTTAGAAGCAAGTACTGTGGAGTGCTTAGAGCTTGGTTAGACATAGAAGACACAAAGGTCATCCACTGCATCCTGAGCCATTGCCAATCATCTTGACTTTTGTTTTGCCACTGGACTTTGATGACTCTGGAAGAGAGAGTGAGGCCAATGACTTTGTGCAATGCTGTCTCCAATTTATTAGATGAGTCAAAAGACATCACTCATACCATTTTACTATTTTTACCAACTTTGAAGTCCTGTGGTGACAAGCAAATAATGAAGCAGAAGGTGTGGATACACTAGGAGCTGTATAACAACTCTGCACACAAGTGGCCTAGGCCATAGGGTTGTTTTTTCACTGGATCAAAGTAGTAGTGGGATTCACCAGCCCCTTGGGTGTTGAAGCAGCCTTTTAAAGGACTGAACTGCTCACCTCCTAGCAGGAGGAAAGGGCAAGAAAAGGTGCCCTAAAAATCATCTGCTTCACCTAACATAACCCAGGCCTATTTACCATGGCAGGTGGGAACGTACTCTTTGCTCAAAACAAAAATAAAATGTACAAAACCTTTTGTGAAGATTGTTCTACTAACCATTGGTACGTAGAAGGTGCACACAGTTATGGACAACATGTGTCATATTCCCTTGTAGGGATGTAAACAGCCCCCCCCTTATTAACAACATATTGTATCTTTCTGTCCCATTTACCTTTTTATGTCTTTCTTGAGTCCTGTACTTGAAGATCAAATTTTTTGTTGAGCTCTGGTATTTTTATCAGGAAGGTTTGGAAGTCCCATATTTCATTGAATATCCATCTCCTCCCTTGAAAAATGCTGCTTATTTTTTTGGGTAGTTGATACTTGGCTGCAATCCCAGCTCCTTTGCCTTATGGAATATCGTGTTCCATGCACTGCAGTCTTTTAATGTAGAAGCTGCTAGGTCCTGTGTTATCCTTCCTGTGGTTCCATGATATTTAAATTATTTCTTTCTGGCTGCTTGCAGCACCTTCT